>NC_046161.1:111578278-111628278 GCF_011064425.1 Rattus rattus
TCTAGTGCCATTGGCAGAAAGCCACAGAGTCCTGGAGTGGTGGTTGGTTTCCTTGTCAGCTTGACAGCACCTAGGATCACCTGGGAAGAGAGTTTCAGTTGAGGAATTATCTAGATGAGTTTTAGTTGTGCTTTGTGTGCAGGTAGACTGTCTTGGTTGGCTTAATTGATGGGAGAAGACTAGGCCTGAAAGTGGGCAGCAACATTTCTCTGGCTTGGGCTCCAGACTGTGTGAGAGTAGAGAAAGCTGGCTGAGCACTAGGCATGCATGCATCCATTCTCTCTGCTCTTGATTAAGCTGACTGAGCACTAAGCATGCACACACCCATTCTCTCTGCACTTGATTAAGCTGGCTGAGCACTAAGCATGCACATACCCATTCTCTCTGCATTTGATTAAGCTGGCTGAGCACTAGGCATGCATGCATCCATTCTCTCTGCTCTTGATTAAGCTGACTGAGCAGTAAGCATGCACACATCCATTCTCTCTGCACTTGATTAAACTGGATGAGCACTAGGTATGCATGCATCCATTCTCTCTGCTCTTGATTAAGCTGACTGAGCACTAAGCATGCACACACCCATTCTCTCTGCTCTTGATTAAGCTGGATGAGCACTAGGTATGTTTGCATCCATTCTCTCTGCTCTTGACTAAGCTGGCTGTGAACACTAAGCATGCACACATCCATTCTCTCTGCTCTTGACTAAGCTGGCTGAGCACTAAGCATGCAGGACTCGATTCTCTCTGCTCTTGCTTGTGGATCTATGTGACCTGCTGTGTCCCTGCTACTGTAACTTCCCTGCAGCAATGGACAGTTACCTGGAAGTGTGCGCTCAATGAGCCCTTGGTCCTCTAAGTTGCTTTTCATTGGGGTGTTTTTGTCAAAGTATCTGGGCACAGCTTCCCAGACACGAGGGTTGTTAGGGATCGCATCAGGGCCCAGGATGCTGTCTCATTGCCCAGATCCCCTTTGTTAACTATCTGGTTTGCTTGCAGCCCGGCTCTCCCAACTTGGATTACAACGTTCCTGAACATTTCTCCTGTTCCTTTGCCTGTGGGACTCCTGCTAACGACCCAGGCCCACTAGGTTTTGCTGTGCTATGCTCCAAGGCACAGCATTTTCCCTTCATATCTGTGATGTTTTACTCCGGCCTCCCCAGCTAGAATTCCCAGCTGGTGGGTGGAGTGGAATGGGGTTCTCAGGAGAGTGAGAACAGCCCTCAGCTAAACTGCTAGACTCCCATAGAAATCCAGTATTTTTATTTGATTGAATAAATGTTTCTAGATTTGTTATGCATCTTTGGTTCTTCTTCCCAAGTCCCAGATATTTATTTTTGACAGCGTTTCCAGTTTAGCATCTGGGAATGCCATGCACCATAAGCCTTTGAGTTAATTAATGCTTCCATTCTTAACAGCTTATGTGAGACCAATTTTCCCCCTGTTGCTAGCAATAAAACATGTATCAGGGTTGTTGGCTTCGGGAAGTTTAATAGGTTTTTTCTTTGTGATATTCAAAAGGGCCACTCTACCAGCAAGGTGATTTGTGTAGAAGACTGAAAGCGTAGGCGTTGAATGGTTAAGCTTATTAACAATATATAAATATTGTAGATGGATGTCCAGCAGCAGAGTCAGCATCTTCCTGTGGAAAACAGTTCTCTTCATGAATGGCAGTTCTCCTCCTGAATGGCAGTCCTTCTCATGAATGGTAGTGCTCCCATTCTAAGTGAATGGTAGTGCTCCCATCCATCAAGCACCATCCACATCTGATGTGTCCTGTTAACTAAGACTGTGAAACCATTAACACCACGAACTGAATACCTGTGATAGGCAGTACCACAAAAGACAAAAAGAGGGGCTGTGGAGACTGCTCAGTCAGTAAAGTGCTTGCCACGAGCGTGAAGACCTGAGTTCAATCCTCAGAGCCCACATGGAAGAATCAGGTGTAGTTATACTCACATGTAAGCTCAGTACTGGAGTGCAGAGACAGGGTGATCCCTGGGACTTTGGCCAGCCAGGCCAGCCCTGATCCGTGTGCCTCAGATCCCAGTGGGTGACCTTGTCTCAAAAAATAAGATGGGCGTCTCCTGGGGAATGGCAGTCAAGGTTGACCTCTAGCCTACACAGACACACACACACACACACAGACACACACACACACACAGACACACACACACACACACATCCTCATGTACACAAACACACAGGAACATCCATCTATCCAAACACATGTGCATATATAAGCGCATAAACACACATGTGTGTAAACACACTTACACACCTAACAAGGTACCAAGAAAGAGCTAGTCTCACAGATCTCTTATTCCCAGTCAGGACAGCTTCTTGCTCCATTGTTCTTGACATGGGCTCTGTGGGGACCAGGAGTAGACACTGGTCACTCACTTGCTGCTTCGGTCTCTGCATATCCAGGATTCTCACAGGACACACCAGATTGGAGTCTGAGAAACATGAGCCTCTCACACGTCCCCATCATAGTTGCACCTAGTTACAGTGTTCCTCTCCTCTATTCTTCTCCACATCCTCTCAAGACCATCCCAAGCCCTTCCTGTTGAAGGCTCGAACCCAGGGAGTTAAGGTTAAGAAAGCTGGCTGTGTAGTAGTGGAGGTCAGAGTTGGGGTCCTGACACCTGTGTGGCCTTCATGTTCTGTCACTTCAGCTTCAGAAGGAGTAGAGGGGACCTGCTCGGGCTTGCTGGCTTCCATCCCAGCAAGGAGAATATGAGCCCCAGATTCAGAGAGAGAGAGAGACAGAGACAGAGACAGAGACAGAGATGAGAGAGAGACAGAGAGATAAGAGAGATAGACAGAGACAGAGAGAGACAGAGACAGAGATGAGAGAGAGACAGAGAGATGAGAGAGAGACAGAGAGAGATGAGAGAGACAGAGAGATGAGAGAGAGACAGAGAGAGAGAGAAGGAGAGAGAGAGACAGAGACAGAGACAGAGAGAGAGAAGAGAGAGGGAGAGAGAGAGAGAGAGAGAGAGAGAGAGAGAGAGAGAGAGAGCATGTCTCAAAGGAATAGGTAGAGGGTGATAGATGAAGACTAAATAAATGAACAAGCCAGTTGATCAAGCAATTGTTCTATTTTCCTCGTGGAGGCAAAGTTACACAATAGCACACAGCAGTAGACATTTCTGTTGGCTCTGAGAGCCCTTCCTCATTTTGCCTCTCCTCGTAACCCTTGTCACTCACAGACTGTCAAACAGAACTCAGAAAGGCCCACGGAGCCTCAAAGAGGAGCAGTGTTACACAAAGGCACCTCTGTTCCCACAGTCAAGCTCCGAGGGCTAGCTCATAAATCAGCATGGCTGCTGGCACCCGCTCCAGTGTTGTGTGTTTCTTTTGGCAGAGTTACAGTGTAGAAGAATGGAATATCCTGTGGTGGCTGAGGAACAACAGGCAGCTACTGAGGGAACCAGGTCAGCGCCCAACGTTGCCTTACATGTGAGCTTACGTAAGTCCCTTTAGATGGGACTGGTTCTGGATTGTGTTTCCGAGGAGGTGAGGTACACAAGTCTTCCCTCTGAGAGCCTGTGTCCTCCTCATGTACAGACAGATGCCTCGAGGGAGGTGAGCAGCCTAGGTTGTCCCTGCTCCTTGTCAGGCTGGGAGGAAAGGCACATGGCAATCTCTCAGACCCAGCCGTTTCCTCTCCTGGTTTGAGCAGGTCATGCACATGCTTCCTTGACTCGGTTTTGAATCCCAAATGTTTATCTGGTAAGTTAATTCTGGAAGGAAGTGGAGTCTTACAAAACACTAAAGAACATTACGTCCAGGTTGAAATCGCAGGCCAGATTTCCTAAGTGTGCTTCCTAGGCAGGCTTCTCCTCCCTCTTTGACTTTTTCTTCTTTTAAAAAAAAGTCTCGGGGACTGGGGATGTATCTTGGTTGGTCAAGTACTTAACCAGTATGCACAAGGCTGATGCTTCATCGAGATTCTTACCATGTGTCTTCTACCCTTTATCTGTATGACCTTCCACAAGTGACTTAATTCCTCAGGGTCTCGATTTGCCTATGTGTACTGCAGTCCACCTGTTGCAGGGTTGTGATACAGGTTAGAGGAGACTATATAGATACAAAACACACCATCACCTGTCCGTAGTAACGTTGCTGCTGGC
Organism: Rattus rattus; assembly: GCF_011064425.1. NCBI lineage: Eukaryota > Metazoa > Chordata > Mammalia > Rodentia > Muridae > Rattus > Rattus rattus. The sequence continues at coordinate 111,582,414 of NC_046161.1, forward strand.
CCTCAGGTCCAGACCCTTAAGCTCATTGCTATTGTGTAATTCTGCTCTGTTATTTTAAAAACGAACAACAGCAAACACTGGGTGTCTATCCAAGAGGAGTGAAATTGCCCGTCAGATGATTTGAAGGTGAGGAGGGAGCCAGGAGACTGTTTCTTGGGCTATGGCTTTCTCCCCTAGTCAGTGATGGGCTGAGGACTGGGGATCCATAGAGTCCAAGCTTGTGGGAAAACTCGCTGTAGCTCGATGTAATTTCTGCCTGCACAGAGACGTACCCCTCTTCTGAGAAGGGCTGCAGCTGCTTCGCAAAAGGAATGGGGGTGCTCTGGTGTGGTTACCTCACAGAAGGCATGACCCCAACCCTCCCACACACACACACACCAGGACCTCCCTGTCCCTGGATGCATGGGCGTTAGTGTCCGTGGATCTCAGGAGTGGGAGCCTTGTGTGTTAGAGTCCCAAGTTTGCTGAGTGTGGTTGTGGGTCTGGTTGTGGGCTGTGACTTCGAGTCGCCATGTGGGAAGATGGGAGAGAACCTGTCAGCTCATTTTGTTGGCCAAGATGGTGCAGAAGGCAGAAGAAATTGATGGGCAGATAGTTTGTGTTAAAGTGGTAGAAATGTGGATGGCTGATTTCTTTTAAGAAAAATTCAGTTTAATATTATTATAAAGTTATGTCTCAGTCTTGTACGAGACCATATGCATAAGACAGAGAAGAAGATAGAAATTAGTAAAATTCTTTCTGGCGAATTGAAACGTTCCCTCCTCCAGGGACTTAAGCCCAGAAGCTTCAGGAGTCTCAAGGCCCTGGGACTGCAGAAGGTAGGCAGTTCTGAGCGAGAGAGAGGATATGGGTTTTGTGGGTGCAGTGGGCATTTTGGTGATCTATCTGCCTTTGAATGTCACATGCTCCTCCTGTCACTGTCCCCTCACCCACTCTCTTGTAAGCAGCACAACCAGCTCCCTGGCTCACAAGCTATGTTGGTCAACGGTGATTGTCCACCTAAGATCTAGAGTCACCTGGGGGACAAACCTCTGGGCGTGTCTGTGAATCCCAGAGAAGCCAAATGAGCCGAACCCAGCACTCATCCTACTCTGTTCCCTGTGGGTGTCATGTGACTGGCTGGTTCATGCTCCTGTCATCATGGCCTCCGTAACAGACTATACCCTCACGCTGTGAGCCAAAGTCACTCCTTTCCTGCTTACATTGCTTTTGTTGTGTGTTTAGTGACAATAATGGGTGACCCACAGAGGCTGGATTTGTGTGGGGTCATTTCTATGGTCCATTGCGTGAATCAACATTTGTTCACGTCTTCAAGGCCACATATGTACATGTTGTAGGAATGCAAACATTGCACGTGCGCGCCCGCGAGCGCACACACACACACACGCACACGCACACGCACATACATGCACGCGTGTGCACACACACAGCGCATTCCGAGGGAGTGGGTTTGGATTCAGCATCAGCCATTTCCTCACCAACCAGTGGTGAAGTCTGCCACTCCTCCGAGATCCATGGACAGTGACAGGGTCCAACCAAGTGAGATGAGAGTAGAACGACAGATGCAGTGTTGAGGTGTGACAGCTGCCTGCTGCAAGATGGGTTTGCAGCAGTTTGCTCTGGAGCCATCATCCTTTCAGTTTGGGGTTATCATCATGCAATTCTCACTATGCTAATGAGGGCATTTCTGATTGGTCAGTGTTACCTACAGGGCGGGGACAAGGTGCGCAGGCTGGGTTTACAGACCGCAGTTCTGTGTGTGCTACCAGCTCATGGTTAATTTGATTGGCAGCACCATTCATTCTGCGATTTGACCAGCAGAGCACCGTGGTCTTCTCGTGTGACATCATCTGAAATTCTTCTGGTTTCTGAAATGTGACCTCCTCTCCATTCCCCACTTCCTAATAGAGCGATGAAGTCTCGGGAGGTTCACTGGACGTTCCTTTCCGTCTGCAGCTTCTTTGAACTAGGCACGGATAATGCTTTTCACTCATGACTGCAACAGGAGCCATGTGAGGTGTCACTGAAGGAGAGCCAGGCTTAATGCAGTGCGGGTGGAAGATCCAGTGTCCTGGTCCAAGGCTCTGGGTGGTAGGGACCGTCCAGTGTCATGGTCCAGGGCTCTGGGTGGTAGGGACTGTCCAGTGTCCTGGTCCAAGGCTCTGGGTGGTAGGGACCGTCCAGTGTCATAATCCAGGGCTCTGGGTGGTGGGGACTGTCCAGTGTCATAGTCCAGGGCTCTGGGTGGTAGGGACTGTCCAGTGTCATGGTCCAGGGCTCTGGGTGGTAGGGACTGTCCAGTGTCATAGTCCAGGGCTCTGGGTGGTAGGGGCTGTCCAGTGTCATAGTCCAGGAGCTCTGGGTGGTAAGGACTGTCCAGTGTCATAGTTCAGGGCTCTGGGTGGTAAGGACTGTCCAGTGTCATAGTCTAGGGCTCTGGGTGGTAAGGACTGTCCAGTGTCATAGTCCAGGGCTCTGGGTGGTAGGGACTGTCCAGTGTCATGGTCCAGGGCTCTGGGTGGTAGGGACTGTCCAGTGTCATAGTCCAGGGCTCTGGGTGGTAGGGACTGTCCAGTGTCATAGTCCAGGGCTCTGGGTGGTAGGGACTGTCCAGTGTCATAGTCCAGGGCTCTGGGTGGTAAGGACTGTCCAGTGTCATGGTCCAGGAGCTCTGGGTGGTAGGGACCGTCCAGTGTCATAGTCCAGGGCTCTGGGTGGTAGGGACTGTCCAGTGTCATATAGTCCAGGGCTCTGGGTGGTAGGGACTGTCCAGTGTCATAGTCCAGGGCTCTGGGTGGTAGGGACTGTCCAGTGTCATGGTCCAGGGCTCTGGGTGGTAGGGACTGTCCAGTGTCATGGTCCAGGGCTCTGGGTGGTAGGGACTGTCCAGTGTCATAGTCTAGGGCTCTGGGTGGTAGGCAGTGGGGTTTTTTATAGAGGCAATCTGAAGCTGAAACTCTTGAGTTCTAGAAAACTAAAACCTTGGCAAGTGATTTAAAAATACAGGGACCATGCAAGGAGCAGACAGATGGACCCCAGAAAAGGAAGCTAATAAGACAACAATTTTCAAAGATTGTTCTGAAGTCAGCGAGCTAAGGGAAGCGCTCTCTCTCTCTCTCTCTCTCTCTCTCTCTCTCTCTCTCTCTCTCTCTCTCTCTCTCTCTCTCTCTCATTGAGCCTTGTCTCTGACAGATTTTTATAGATGAGGCATTTATCTCCAGAAGCAGGCAGGTGCTTTCCTGGGTGGTAGCTCGCAAATCAAGACCTCAGCGACTTGGAAGGCCTGGAGATGGCCAGTGAACAGGCGTTATCATGCACAGGGCCTTGAGAGCGCTTGAGGCTGGCCTCAGACTAATGCAGACCACACCTGGTTCCTGCAGAGCTGGGGTTTGCATCCAAGGTCTCCCGCATGTAGGCAAACACTTCATCTGAGCTCCATCTCGAGATCCTCAAAAGTGGTCTTTGCCCAGAAGAAATGTGCTCCTCCACTGTCCTCCCAAGGACACTGCTAACTTTGAGCAGAAACCAGACAAGTGGAAAGGCTGGGAATCAAACCCCATTGGAGGTCTTCCCTGGGTCATTTTTCTCCCTGTGAAGCAAGCACGTGGTTCTCTTGACTGTAAAGTTGTGAGGACTCTTAACACATGCATGGTCCCCGCTTCCCTGTGTCACAGCATTGACTCTTAGCCCATTCAACCTTCCTGATCAAGAGTTGACTGACAGCTCAGCTGCTCTTTCTGAACACAACTAGCTCTGAAACACAGTATCTGATATCAGCGTCTCTGACGCTGCCCCTCAGACGTGGGCAGTGTGCTAGGCTGCAATTATTTTTCATGCTACCCCCTATTCAGAGGGGTAGGAGCTGACAACTCATAAAGACAATTTGGAATCAATACAGACATGGACCCTGGAATTTTCTCCTTCAGTAACAATAACTATCAACAACTCTGGCTGCTCCTCTGAGCTCGTTAGCTCTTGTCGGTTTATTTCCTGTTCACAGTGTCCCAGAGATGTGGCTATTCTTAGCACCGCCATCCTTCCCAGCACGCAGTTATTTGCTTTTGTGTGTGTGTGTGTGTGTGTGTGTGTGTGTGTGTGTGCGCGCGTGTCTGTGTGTGTTATAGATTGTACATATGTATTGTACATGTATATGTGTGTTATAAATGTATACATGTGTGCACATATATGTGTTATAGATGTGTACATGTGTGTGCACATGTCTGTGTGTGCTATAGATGTGTACATGTGTTGCACATGTATGTGTGTTATAGATGTATACATGTGTGCACATGTATGTTATAGATGTGTACATGTGTGTGCACATGTCTGTGTGTGCTATAGATGTGTACATGTGTTGCACATGTATGTGTGTTATAGATGTATACATGTGTGTGAACATGTACGTGTATATTATAGATGTGTACATGTATGTGTGAGGGCAGTGTGCATGCACATGTAGACATGTTCTCCTAAGGTGCCCTCTCTCTGATTTTTTTGAGACAGTCTTTTGATGAAACTGTAGCTTGCCAGGGGTCTAACCTTACTGACCAATAGACAACCGGGATCCTGCAGTCTGGGCCCCCAGTGCTGGGGTGGCAGACACATCGCTGAGCCAGGTTTCTGCATGGGTGCCTGCGATCTAACTTGCCTCTCCACCATCTCCCAAGCCCTAGTCTATTTTCTTAATAGGAAGAAAATAGCACCACACCAGCAGGCGGGTGTTACGGGAGAGCAAAACAAACATGCTACAGCTTGATGATGCCAGGCAAAACGTAAAATGGAGTTTAAAAGTGTCAAGCCTCAGTCAGATGTTGCCATTGTTTTGACTCTTGCTCTTACCCTCTCTGCACCGACCTGCCAGCCACTTCTCATCCCTCCTTGGTTTTCAGTTCTGAACCGAGGAAGTGAGCGTTTCTTAAAAGGCTGGGAGATTGAAATTCTCTAAGCAAGCGTCTTTTAGGCCAGGAGAAAAATCCATCCCTGCGGGCCTTGATTTTATCTTGTGGCTCTACTAACTTGATGAATGGGACTCATCATATTATCTTCAAATCATGTACATATATGTCTGTGAGTGTGTACACCTGTGCAGAAGACTGTGTGTGTGTGAGTGTGTGTACCTGTGGGCAGGAGACTGTGTGTGTGTGTGTATGTTTGTGTGTGTGTGTGTGTGTGTGTGTACCTGTGTGCAGGGGACTGTGTGTGTGTGTGTGTGTGTATGTGTGTGTGTTTGCCTGTATGCAGGAGACTGTGTGTGTGTGTGTGTGTGTGTGTGTGTGTGTGTGTGTGTGTGTGTGTGTGTGTGTAGAAGACTGCCTGTGTGCTGGTATGGAAGCCAGAGGTCAGCATGGGTATCTTCCTGAACAGCTCCCACCTTACTTTTCCAGTCAAGGTCTCCCACCGAGCCTGGAGCCCACTGGTTGACCCACACAGTGAGCTCTGGGGTTGTCCCTGTGCCTCCATGCTGGGGTTGTAGATACATTTGACCAGCTTTTCACACCAGATTTGGGACCTGATCTCAGGATGGCCAACCATTTACCCACTTAGCTCTCCCCGGCCTCCAGTCTCTGCATTTTCATGGTACAGATAATATTAGCAGATTCTTTGGTGGATAAGCAGGGAGTATATAGTGTTGGTTAGAAAAATGCTAAAGGAATTAGAATGTTAGAATTGCTTCTTCTGACTTTCCCTCTTATTCTGTTTTATCTTCTAAATTCCATTAACCTAGTAAGATAAGAAATACCTTTCTTATCTTATTTAATTTAATTTTTTTGCTTGTTTTTGAGACAGGATCTCCTTGCATAGCTCAGGCTGGCCTGAACCTCCCCATCCTCCTGCCTCAGCTTCCCGAGTGTAGGCGATACAGGTACCAGTCTTTGTTTAAAGCTGGTGATAAAATGTACTCATTGGCTTCCTCCCCTTATCTCCTAGGGCAGCAATTCTCAGAAGGCCATCAGAAAACACAGTACAGTTATAAAGTAGGAACAGAAATAAAGTGGTTGGGGTTCCTGAATCTGAGAAACTCTACTAAAGGGTCCCAGCCTTTGGGCACCACTGCTCTAGGGAGTAAACACAGAGAAAGCATGGGAGTGTGAGGAGTGTGAGGGAGGACTGTGAGGGAGGACTGTGAGGGAGGAGTGTGAGGAGTGTGAGGGAGGGAGGGGAAATGGCCAGGGCTGTCAGAGCAGCTGCAACTAATGACACTGAGAGCTGATGTCTTGGGAGGGAATGTGGGATTGGAGGGTAAGACTCATCTGAACCACCACCTCCTATTTATTTATGTTTATTTATTTATTTATTTATTTATTTATTCATTTATTAGACAAGGTCTCACTGTATATTCTTGGCTGGTCTGGAACTCACAGAGATCCACCTACCTCTGCCTCCTAAGTGTTAGATTAAAAACATGCACTAGCAGGCCTACCTTGAACTATCATGTGCCTCCGATCACACGGCTGGGCATTCTCTATCTTCTAAGACTTCAGCTTGGTAAGTGTGCCATTTACAGAGCAAGGGAGGGCTCCCTGTCCTTGGACATTACCTTTGGTCTCACTTCCATGCATGGCCCCTGTATGTGGAAGCGTGTGTGGTGCTCTTTGGTTAGGCATGACCGGAAGGAAGTTAGTCTGGTAGAATGAAGGCCTACGTGAACAGAGCAGAGAGGGTGGAGCTACTGGAACAGGTGAGGCCTGTGAACCTGGTGGCTCAGCACTGTCCGGGGCAGCTATGGTGGGGTGGAAGTAGGGGAGGAGCTTCCAGCAAACACCCAGCCCTCAGTCTCTGCACACGCCTATGCTGATGACCACCCCTAGTGTGAGAATCCAGTTTTGCTTTTACACCCATTCATTCATTCGTTGATTCCACTGGAGCACCTGTTACCCGTGTGTCTGAGGTCTCAGGCAGGGCAGACGTTCTCAGAGACCATGAAGATAACCAAGCTGTGTTAGCACCCAAAAATTCCAGGTTCCCATGCTAACTGGATCCCCGGAAGACAGTTCATTGGCTGTGGCTGTGACTCAGGCATGGCGCTAGTCTTGAGGGCCGACTGGACCTTTGAATGGGGACCCATAGTGACACCTGATACATTCGTCTAAGGGCAGTGCCCATCACAGTCTTCAATTATGAAATGTTGGCAGGTTGTGTTGGGCCCACTGGTATATACCAGATCATGTGACACCAGGGGGTTCACTCTGAGTGCGGGTGTTGGTACAATTCATGAGAGCGCATTGGGAGCTGAATAAATAAATCTTTCACTCGGTGACTCTGGACGCCAGGCATCTATATAGTAGAGCGTGTGGCTGGCGTACCCGGCCCAGTCAGAGTTACTAGCCTAATTAGGTGGTACTAGGGCGTGCCACTTACAGTAAATACACCCTGTCTCTCTCACATCCTAAAAATAGCTGTGGATGCTGTGTTCCACACAGGCTGACGGTGCCTTGCTGCCGTATGTTTGTGTGACGTTAACAGTCTTACCAGAAATTTGGCATGAGCGTGGCCACAAGCAGAACACCAACAGAATCTCTTAATGGCGGTGGAGACGCCAATTCAAGCTAGACATGGTGGTGCCTGCCTGTTATCCAAACCCTTTGGAAGCTAAGGCAGGATGGTCACAAGTTCAAGGCCATCCTGGGCAACTCAAAGAGATCCCGTCTCAAAATAAAAGGTCAAAAGGGAGCTGGGCATATACTGAGTGGCAGAGTGCTGGCCTAGCCTGTGCTAGGTCCTGGGTTCAGTCCAAGGAAGAGATCAGCTTAGACTCCAGCTTTGACCCCAACATTGAATTCGAACAGAGTAATCTAATCTCTGGGTGGGTCCCCCTAACCCCGTTAAAGTCATTTCTGTAGGGAGCTGACTCGGCAGGTAAAGCACCTGTCACCAAAGCATGAAAACCCAAGTCCAAATCTTCAGAACCGACATAAAGGCCAGACAAGACTCTGCCCGTACCCAAAAGCCCAGCACTCCCACAGAGAGCTGGCAGTTGAGACAGGAGCTTCCCCAGAAGCCTAATGCACACAGCAGCCACCTTGTCCTCTGCCTCAGACATGGTGGATGGATACCTGAGGCCGTCTGACCTATGCCTGCTATGGCACCCCAGGCCCATACACAAGCAGATACAGGGGCCGTAGACTTTTTAAAGATGCTTATTTAGAAGAAGGGCCCTCTACAGTTTATCTCCGTTTCACTCAACCCTGTATGTTTCTGATGTGATCAGAATTGCCAGTCTTCCCGTGTCCCTCAGGGGTCCAGCTTGTTTCTGCTCCCAGCATAGCATTTGAGGATGGAGATTCTCACAACCTAGCATTTTGGAAATGGTGGGGAATAGAAAGGGATGATCCAGGGTGAGAATGGGCACCTTGGTGGATTATCGGCTTAGGAATGAAAACAGCGAATGCTGTAGCTGTGGCAGGCTGAACTCGTGTTTTTATTACGTTTAGTTATTCTCTGTCTGTCTCTCTGTGTCTCTCTGTCTCTGTCTCTGTCTCTCTGTCTCTCTGTCTCTGTCTCTCTGTGTCTCTCTGTCTCTGTCTCTCTGTCTATCTCTTTACCTGTTTGTGTGTGCGTGTGCATGTGTGTGTGTGTGTGTGTGTGTGTGTGTGTGTGTGTCTGTGTCCGTCTGAGTGTCCATATTCCACAGCAAGCTTGTCAAGTTCATAAACAACCTGCAGGAGTCTGTTCTCTCCTTCCACCATGTGGGTCCTGGAGATCGAGCCCCGGCCATCAGGCTTGGCAGCAAACTCCTTGCCCACAGAGCCATCTTGCTGATCCCCTCAAGTTCTTTATGTGTAAGCAAAGGTTTGTAAAGTGTTCACCCTTGTTTTTTTGTTTTTAATGAGATTTTCCTCCAAGGACTCACAATATCAGTGAGGGCCCCAGCACCTGGCTTGCCCTTCTTAGTCAGTAGCCAGCCCCGCACCCTGCTTTCTGCTGGAGATAGCAGGCGCCGCTGATGGCATTTCCTGGGTGTTTATAAATGGCGACTACGTTGGCGAGTGGCTGTGTTTCAGGTGGACACAGCCACCACACACACATTCTCACCTTCTGTCAGCGTCAGCATGATACTTTAATAATGAAAAGGATTTAAAAAGCCAGCAGTGAGGAAGGTGGTGTGCTCTTTTGCAAATCTTTTTGAAGCCTTCGGAGAATTCCAGACGCTGCGGTTGGTGCTGAGGACGCAGTGAGTGAGCATTCACGCCCTAGTGGGAAGGCAGAGATCAGTCAGACGATCACAGAAGTGGGGCTAGAGAGATGGCTCAATGGTTACAGCACCAGGTGCTCTCCAGAGGACCCACCCACCACCTACATGATGGCTCACAACCATCTGTAAGAAGAATTGATGCCCTCTTCTGGTGTCTGAAGACAGCTACAGTGTACTTAAATAATAAATCTTTAGAAACAACTGTAATGTGCCTCCATTCCCACACTTGCGAGAGAGCAACACGTGTATCTTACTGATCCAGGAATAGCAAATGAGCAGATGTGTGCCAGGGGTCGGACAGAGTGGCAGCATGGAGGGTGTTTGAGCCCAGCTTGTAGGGGCTCATGCACAGCAAGAAGGGAGGACATGACTCTGGAGAGACTGTGGGTATCTAAGCGTCCCCAAGGGAGCTTAGCAACAGTGGTGTCCAAGAACTGTAGATTTTGGGGGGTCCCCCATCCTCTCCTGTTCTCTGTCTACAGCAGCACCCATGTGTGCTGGCAGCCACATGCGTGAGTACGTAGGCTGGCTCCCCTGGTATCGTTGACATTTTTGTAAATGGAATTGCTACTTTCGTTAGCAAAGCAAATTGCTAAATGAACCACTTGCAAGCTACTGTGGGGCCTTATTTACAGATACCCACGGCCTTGACTGTGCTAAATGGCAATCAGTAGGAGTCATTGTGCTGTGGTGGCAGAGGGCCTGCCAAGTCGCTTGGGAAATACACAAAATATTTTCAGGACTAATTTAGTAATTTCAACATCATCAAATATCAAGGTGGGGAAACTAGTAAACAGTGTTAATCTTTAGGAAAATTTGAAGAGCGAGGAGCACACGCTCAAGGCTCGCATTTGTAATTGGGTGCACGTGTGTGAGCGGGATGCAGGCGTGCCATGGCACATGTGTAGAGGTCAGAGGACGACTTTACAGAGTCAGCTCTCTCCTTCCACCATTATGCAGATTCTGAGAGTCAATCCCAGGGTCTCCAGGTATAGCAAGTAGCTTTACCTACCTGGCCATTTTGCTGGACCAAGAATGATCTTTCATTTCTTTCCTTTAAAAAAAAAAACAGATTTATTTATTTTATGTATACAAGTACACTGTAGCTGTCTTCAGACACCAGAAGAGGGCATCGGATCCCATTACAGATGGTTGTGAGCCTCCATGTGGTTGCTGGGAATTGAACTCAGGGCCTCTGGAAGAGTAGTCAGTGCTCTTAGCCACTGAGCCATCTCTCCAGCCGGAGGATTACCTTTTACTGTTTCTATCCTATGCCCAATCCCTGCTAGAGTTGCCTTTGTCACAATGTAACTAACCCTCATTTTCTGGTGAACAGGATCTTGCTTAAAGGCTTTTTAAAGTTTTATGTGTGTGAGTGTTTGCCTGCTTGTATGCACGTGCACCAAATATGTGTGGTGCTTGCAGAATCCAGAAGACGGTGTTGGACCCTCTGAAACTGGAGTTACAGATGGTTGTGAGTCACGTGCGGGTGCCAGGAATTAAACCTGGGTCTTCCACAAGGGCAGCCAGTACTCTTAACCACTGAGCCATCTCTCCAGCCCTAAAAATGGAATCTTGAAAGCATTTTCTGGGCTCTGAGGAGATGCTATACCGTGATGCACAGACAGAAACTCCCCCAGCTGGGCAAACTCACAGATCCACCCATCTCGTTTCCAGAAGCCTCTGTAGCCCAGATTTATATGGCTTTTGACATGTCACGGAAAGAAAAGAATCTATCATGATGCAAAATGAGTATGGTATGTTTAACCAAAGATCGGAAGTGTCTCAAACTTACAGCAGTCATAGAAACATATTTCTGCAGAAATCCTTTAAAAAAATTACACTTTCCGCGAGGCTTAAACCGTAATCAAATACCACATCGAACATAACCCTGAAATACAGGCTTCTCATATTTGATATGCTGAGCCTGGATTGCACTCAGTTCTTCGTGATTCAGTTCCCTCAGCCCTGACGGCTGGATACCAGGCATTAATTTTACTGGAAAGTGAGGGAGATAACTGGAGACAAAGAAAAGCCCAGAACAAAATGGAAGCAGACGTCGCTCTCTTGCTCAAGGCTCTGCCCTTGAGATGTCAGCACATGTGTCCGTCTGTAGAGTTCTTGGCTGTAATCGTGGAGTTTGGTTAATCTCATGGCTTGGTGGCAAGCCCTCTCCCCATCACCCAAGGGAGATCTTGATTGTTCTGTTGATAATTTGCTCCTGATGACTGTGGTACATAAATTGTTTCAGCATGCCGTGGTGGCTCCTGGTCTAGCCTACCTGCCTACTCAACAGACAGCCAAGTGCTTCCCTCTGGCCTATGGAAGGGTCTGTGTGAAGGTTAAGTTTATTGTCAATTTGATAGTCACCTAGGCAGAGTCTCAGTGAAGGATTGTATAGATCTGGATGGGCTGTGAGCATGCCTGGGAGGGCTTGTCTTGATTACATTAGTTAGTATGGGAAGACCTGAGCCCACTGTGGGTGGAACCATTCCCTGGGGTTGGACCCTGGACTGGGTGAAAGTGCAGAAATCTGGCTGAGTGCTAGGCCTGTGTGTGTTTCCACTCTCTGCTCTTGGCTGAGGATGTGGTGTGGTCCGCTATCCCACCTTCCTGACTCCTGAGATATTCTACCTTTCTCCTGCCTGATTCCTGAGATATCCTATCTTCCTGCCCCCCTGACTCTTGAGATATCTCATCTTCCCAACTCCTAACTCCTGAGCTATCCCACCTTCCTGCCTCCTGACTCCTGAGATATCCCACCTTCCTGCCACCTGACTCCTGAGCTATTCTGCCTTCCTCCTGCCTGATTCCTGAGATATCCCATCTTCCTGCCCCCTGACTCCTGAGATGTCTCATCTTCCCAACTCCTAACTCCTGAGCTATCCCACCTCCCTCCTGCCTGACTCCAGAGCTAGCCCACTTTTCTGCTGCCTTGCCTTCCCTGTTCCAATGGGCTGCAGCTGAGAGCTGTGAGTGAAAATGGACCCTCCCTCCTCTGCCTTGATTTTGTCCAGATATTTTATCACGGCAACAGAAATGCCGAAGGAGGACACATGGGAGGCAGGGGCCATGGCCCCATGGACTAGATTCCAGGGAGGAGACAGTGGACAAGTGGATGACACAGAACATTATTCATTGTGAGGAGGATCAGAAAGGAAGGAACCAATTGCTTAGGTGTGCATCAGGGAGAATGGAGTTCTCTAAAACCCAGAGGACGTTGGCCTTTATACCCTCAGTTCCCCACTGCCAGTGCCTGGGAAGAAATTTAATGGGTTTGATCTCAGGAAGAAAGATCTCCTGTGAGGAAGAAGGGGCTTCCTTAAAAATGATGTTTATCTGAACACACCCATCTCTTCTTTTATTTTCATGTGTATTTTTTTCACTGCTAAAAATCGAAGCAAACGTTGATGCTTGGTGAAAGCCTTGAGAGGTCTCTTTCTGGGGAGGTAGGGTCTGAGGAGATGGTTCGTTTGCTGACGTGTTGAGCGCTTGCCTTGCCAGCGTGAGGACCTGTGTTCAGTCACCAGAACCTGTGTATAAAGATAGGGCATTGTCCTGCGTGTTTGTAATGTTAGTGCTGGGGAGGCAGAAACAGTCAGGTCCCTGGGCTCATGGCTGGCCAGCCTAGCTATGTGGTAAATTCTAGGTTATGGAGAGACCCTGCCTCAGAAAGAAATCGATGTTGGAAGGATGGAGGGTGTACTTGTCCCCTGGCCTCCCCCCGAACGCACGTGGGCTTGAGCACACACACACACACACACACACACACACACAGGCTCATGTGAGCATAAACACACATGTATACACACACATGCATGCACACATACATATGCACACAAACACACAAGCCTGCATTCACATGTGCATATACACACATGCATGCACACATATACACATGTACACACATGCATGCACACGTGTACACGTGTACACATGTACACACACATACACATACACACATGTACACACATGCATGCACACATGTACACGTGTACACACGCACATACACACATGCACAGGCACACAATCTCTTCTGGTTAGTGTATCTCTTCCACAGATGTACAGATGTCATCAGCACTACCCTGAGCCTCAGAACAAGCTGGTTCTGGAAGAGACCAGAACCATCCTACACAGACCAGAGACAAGGTAAGACCGTTCGGCCCACAGCAGGTGTGTTTGAAGGAAAGCTTTAGACAGGCAGCTGCTCAGTGTGCTGTGGAACAAACAGCACTGCACCGAGCTCCGTCAGTCCTCGCTAACACAGAGTGGGAACTGGGTTCAAGATGCTTCTGAGAGCTGGGGCCGACTTGAATTGTGCCAACTCTCCATGGACACCTTATTGCGGATTCTTGTACCTGTGTCTTTTCCTTATTTTTTTCCCCTCTTCCATTTTATATGAGAACATTACCAATTACTGCTTATTCTCTCTCTCAAGTCTCTCCTTCCCTTGCCCCCTCCCCCTCTCTCTTTCTGTCTCTTCCTCTCTCTCTTCCCCTCATTCTCTGTTCCCCTTTTCATCTCCTTTCCCCGAGAACATTAGAGGTGGAAAAGATTCAGGTTTGCAATCTAATCTGATTCACATCAGCGTCCTCCCTGGACCTTAGTTGACTGTGGGTCACATCCACTTTCCCCTGCCACCCAGGGTTCCTATGCCCAGTGGCTGGCACTGGCTAGAGGTAAGGTGTATGACACAGTCTACATGTGGTAAAATCCCATGATAGAGAGATGGCACCGCCCTCTGGAGTGGCTTCCCATAGACACGACTGTAAATGCTGGTCCACAAAACATTATCTTCTCCTTATTGCATTTAATTTTGAGACAGGATTTCACGTAGCACAGGATGGCCTCAAACTCAGTACCTAGCTGAAGTTGGCTTAGAACTTGAGATTCCCCTGCCTCGGTTCCCAGAGTGCCGAGATGACAGGGATGTGGCATCACACTGGGTTCATGTGGTGCTGAGGAGGGAACCCAGGGCTTTCCTCGAGCCAATAAGCCCTCTGCCACCTGTGCTGCATTCTAAACCCCGATCTTGCTTCTTAAAGGAGGTCTGGTTCCATGGCCAGGCCAAGCTCTGGGCTCCAGGTGAGCTCAGTGTGAAGCCAACTCCCACTGAGCTTAGCTGCCCTTTGCCCTTCTCCTTTCCCTCCTCCTCTACACCCTGTCCCCCAACCCTCTCGTCTTCAGTCTCTCTTACTGCTGGATAAATGCATGCAGGTATACAGTGCATTGCATAACAACCGCCCTACTGCCCTCTCTCAACTCCTCCCAGAACGCCATGACAACCTTCCCCCAGTTTCACATCGTCTTCTCACACATGCGGGCCTCCCAGCTATCCTGCAAGGAGCAGGGAGAACTCCATTCCAACCCCAACTTGGCGTCCAGCTCAGAACTGTTCTGCTCCGTTGCTGAATAGAGGGACATGCGGGCGTCTCTAGGAATCGTCCTCAGCGGTGCAATACTTATTCCTAGTCCCTTCCTGCTCCACTGTCCTCCTCTGTACTTGTTTGCCCAAGCCCCTACCCTGTGATTCTTTGCGTAACACAAGAAAACTTCCTCGCTAAAGAAAACTGAGTGCCCGCCCCCCAGTAGCCATCGACATCCAGCAGCTCCTCCCAACCTCACCCCCTTTAAGACCAGCCTTAGAATATACCACACGCACAGGAGCCCCCACCCAAGGTCCACTCTTTGGACTTCTGATTCTTCATCTATCAAGTGCAGGTAACTCACCACACTGAGGAAGGTTATTCTGAGGCTGGGTGAGCATGTTGTGCCTGAGAAGACTTTGAACAGGGTACCCAAGGGCTGGGAGAATTAACTGTTATCATGACATTGGGCAGAATGCATGCTGGGGAAATGGCAGAAAATGGAAATTTTGTCAAAAAGGTTTCAAAGTACTCGTTATTTATCGTGGTCATTTTGGTCACCGAGGCCCAATAAAAGGTAGTACATTCATTCCCTTTGCCAAGACTCCAGCTCCCAAGTGCAGGGCTGCCCTCTAGTGGTCTCTGCGCAAATGTCAATCGAAAAACATCGGTTTTTAAAACTCAAGTGCGTGTTCCTGTATCCGTGTTCATGTGTGTAGCTGCAGCTGCACACGTCGTGGCATGCATGTAGAGATCACAGGACAACCTCACGTGTCAGACCATCACTTCTACCTTGTTTGAGACTGGGTCTCCTCCTGACCATTTTTAAATGCCAGACTAGTTGACTCACGAGCTTCCAGGGGTCTTGACCCCTGTCTCCCTGTAGGAGCTCTGGGATTACAGATGCACACCGCCATGTCTGACTTTTCATGGCATCTGGGGGGGTCTGAACTCACATTTGTTCAGCGAGTGCTGTACCTGAGCCAGCCCAGAGAATACAATCTTGCAGCCAGATGGCAAACTGTGTCAAGACCGGTCCACCTGAATGTCATTCTCAGATGCCCACTGGTGTTCTCCGGGATAAATCACACACCTGGTGGTCACACTCTGACCCCTGTAGCAACCTCGGAATGTTTGCAGGACTCAAGGTGTCTAACATGGGGGCCAGAGCAGAACCCCTGGGGTTTGTGTGTGTGAGTGGTCAATTCGTCTTATGGAATGTGTTCAGGTGATGGTGCCAACTGGCTGATCCAGTCTTCAGGGTGAGTGGAGGTTGGAGATCCAGGGAGAGTTGCTGGGTCAAGTCTGGAGGTGGTATGATCTGACCGCCTTGTTTCTGCTCCTCTGTTGAGTGTGGGTGAGACCTAGCAACGTTATGGAGAGTAATTGGTGTAAGTCAAAGTCTATGAATTTAAACATGAATATTTTTTAAAGCTCTGTATGCGTCTGTGTGTCTGTGTGTGTCTGTGTCTTTGTGTCTGTCTCTCTCCCTGTGTGTCTGTGTATGTGTGTGTCTCTGTGTGTGTATGTGTGTGTGTATGTGTGTGTGTGTGTCTTTTTGTCTGTGGTGTGCCTGTGTGCCTCTCTGTGTGTGTATATGTGTGTGTGTCTTTGTGTCTGTGGTGTGCCTGTGTGTGTATGTGTGTGTGTGTTTGTGTATGTGTGTGTGTTTGTGTGTCTGTGTGTGTGTGTGTGTATGTGTGTGTGTGTTTGTGTGTGTGTGTGTGTGTGCCTGTGTGTATGTGTGTGTGTGTGTGTGTGTGTGTCTTTGTGTCTGTGTGTTTGTGTCTGTGTTTGTGTGTATGTCTGTGTGTATGTGTATGTGTGTTTTTGTTGTGTGTCTCTGTGTCTGTGTATGTGTGTGTATGTGTGTGTGTGTCTGTGTGTGTGTGTGTATGTGTGTGTGTCTTTGTGTCTGTGGTGTGCCTGTGTGCCTCTGTGTGTGTCTGTGTGTGTGTGTGTGTGTGTCTCTTTGTGTCTGTGGTGTGCCTGTGTGCCTCTGTGTATATGTCTGTGTGCGTGTGTGTGTGTTTGTGTGTGTGTGTATGCGCATACATGCTTGGTTGGTGTGGGTGCCCTTGGGGTCAAAGACATCGGATCCCCTGGAGCTGGAGTTAAGGTGGTTGTGAGCTGTCTGACGTGGATGCTGGAAATCAAAGCCAAGGCCTCTGGAGGAGTAGGGCATACTCCTAACTCCTGAACTGTCTAAAAATACCTAGACAACAATATCTAGATTGATCCAATGACCAAATATTTAACTTTTGCCGAATAGATACACAAAATTAACCTAGGTTTTCTGAAAATACACTTTCGGATGTATCTGGGTTCCTCTGCAAACATCGTCATCCCTTCAGGAAAGAGCCCCGCGCAGGATCTTCACACTCTGTTGTACTCGCCTCTCATGGCCCTGTCTCTTCTGTCTCTGAACTGCTCCCTGCTTAGGATGTGTCCTGGCTTGAGGCAGCAGCTCCATACATAGATTATGGGACATCCATTTATAAGCACAGCAGACATTTCAACAAGCTATGTGCTCAATACGAATGTTAAAAGTAATGGATAAATTTAGTTTTGGATTCAGAATACACTTTCTACCACATTTTAAAAATAAAACCTAATTATAGTGCTTCGAGTTGCTGCTTTATTTTGTTCCCAGGTGGTCTTCTGTGTACACAGCACACCACATTTGGGCATCCACACTAGGGTCCACTTCCTCTCCAGGCAAGCGAGGGAGGCAGCCTGAAGGGGAGGGAGAGCATGCTGCTGTCCTCCTGTGGCCTCCTGGGAAGAGGAGATCAGGGCACTGACAGATCTGTGAGGCTCTGCAGCTCCGCCCATGAGCATCAGACCCCAGGAAGCTTTTCTGTCTGGCTGTTTGTCCTGCACGCATGTGCGTGCCTCTTTTCCTGTTTTACTTTTGAGACTTGACCCCAGTAAAACTTTTACTGACAAAAGAGACCTAAGGAACTTTGGACATTTTCCAAAAACCCATTGAGTCAGGTAGATTTTATGGGGGGGGGAGGCAAGACTATAAAAGAAATAATGATTCGATTGCCTTTTTTTTTGTCCTTTGCTGAGTGTGAGCAACTGTGGGACAAGTTGCTGGCTCCCTCTGGGAAGTCCTCTTGGACTGGACATGCCTGATGCAGCCATATCTTATGAGCTCTCAGAACAACAGTTAATTTGCATTTTAATTTAAAGTGTGGATGTTCAATATGAAGTCGCTCCCTCTTCTGTTTGGCAGAAGGAGTAACTGGTCATCTATCCCTGGCTAATGTGTGCCTCTCTGTTTCCAGTCATTCTTGAGCCTTTTGTTAGCAGAGGTAAGAACAGGTTGGGCTGAGCTGCTCCGTGTCAGGTTTGTGCGAGGGCTGAACTGCTTGTGCACGTGGGGTAAACGTCAGGTTTACCCCCATCTGTGTGTACATGTGTGCTCCTGTGCATGTGAAGGCCAGAGGGCAATGTTGGGTGACCTCTCTGTCGTTCTCCACCTCTCCCTGTGCTCACCTGGTGCTGGGTTCGGCTCTATTCCCCATCCTCGGGATAGTCTCTTTGCAAATGAATCTATCCATGGGAGACCGCCTGTTTCTGTATCCCAAGGTTCCAAGCCCCGTGAGTGCTCGATTGTGTCTGTTGGCATATCGCTAAGGCCCGTGTGACCATTTCTGCTCCTACTGACATGTTCCTGGTCCAGCTTTGGCTAGGAATTGTCTCGGTCTTCCTCCTGTGTCTTTGTTTGGGTTCTGTGGCTGTGAAGAGACAGTGTGGTCTCAGAGAGTTCTTATAAAGAAAACATTTAATGGGGGTGGCATACAGTTTCCAAGGTTTCTGGTGCTGGAGGAGCTGAGAGCTCTACATCTCAATCCACAGGCAGCTTGGCAGGACTGTGTGCCACACTGGGTGTAGCTTGAGCATAGGAGACCTCAAAGCCCGCCTCCACGGTGACACACTTCCTCTAACAAGGCCACACCTGCTCCAACAAGGCCTCCTGATAGTGCCATTCCCCATTGGCCAAGCATTCAGGCACATGAGTCTATGGGGGCCATTCCTATTCAGACCACCTCATCCTCCAAGCTACCATTCTTTCTTTGAACCCCATCATTGTTTTGATACAAGAATCTGAAGCTAACACTTCTATGGTCAATTTATCTAGTGTTGTAGATGGCATCCAGCACCCTCTTCTGGCCTCTGTTGGTACCTCCCGTAGGTGCACACAGAGGCACACACACTAATTTAAAAAAAAAAATGCAGGGGTTGGGGTTTAGCTCAGTGGTAGAGTGCTTGCCTAGGAAGCGCAAGGCCCGGGGTTCGGTTCCCAGCTCCGCAAAAAAAAAAAAAAAAAACCAAAAAAAAAAAAAATGCATTTCTTTAAAAAGAAGTCTCCATTTTTATCTTCGTCATCCTGGTCTTGATGACCTCAGGGCTCTGTAAATGGCACAGAAGGACTTAGGCAGTGTCTCTCCTCTGATCCAGCTTCCTCTTCTTCTGTCAGAGCTCTCTCGACACACAGTTCTGAGGGTCTCACTGTCTGCCTCCACCCAGTGAAGGCAGCCCCTCCCCTCTTCTCATTACCTCTGAACACTTCACTCCAGAGGGCATAGCAACCACCAGCCTCCAAACACCCTCTGGCTTCATCCCTTCTCACACACAGTACGTCCACTATGTGTCTGGACTTTTGCAAGAGGTGACTTCTCCTCTACAGTATCTTCCCACACATGCTGGTAGCTCTAGTCCATCCTTCCAAAGCCAGTGTGGGCACCCCTACTTCTGTACTCCACCCAGACCCCCTCCTGCTGCCTGCTGCCTTACCAGCCTGTCTGTAGCTCTTCCACCCTTCTCTCCGTAGTTGTGGGGGGAAGGGAGGTGTGGTTTGCTTCATGTCCCCAATACCTGGTGGGAAAACTGTAGATGCTAAAAGGGTGAGCAAAGGGTCCAACAATAAAGGAACCCATCTTGTCTTTCTCTTTTGTTCCCATGTGAAACGAACAAGCTACCAGAACCGTGGCGGTTCAGGTGAACAGAAAACGCACATTTTCGATAAGGAAAAGTTTGAGAACTCAGCTTAAAGAACACATCCATTAGCACCTTCCGAGACAGAGGGTGCAGTGTCTTTTAAAATTGCTTCCTTGTGTTTTTGTATTTGGACCAGTGTGTTTAACACCGAATTGTTGTGTTTATGTTATTACTCCACGTTCAGCGGAAACTATTTAAATTACTCACTGGAATTCATCCTAAAACCAGTCTGCCTCATTGTTTACAACCACGCACCATGTAACACTTCAGTGGGTAACAGGCCGCACATACAGCCGTTCCCACAGCCTGGTGACATCATCGTCCTCCCAAGGAGAGTTGCACTAGGAAGTAGTGAGGTTTCCCTGGAGCTCAGACCCTGTGGGCGCCTGGAGCCAGTCACAGAGGTGGTAGAGACGGCTACAAAAAGTTACAAATGAATCAAAACACTTGAGGTATGAAGTGGATGGTCCTGCTTTGGGCCCCTGTGGATTTCCTGACTGGTAATTCTGGTGATTGGTCTCATGGCGGAGTCTCCAGGGCACTTGTGTGGGCAAGCTGCAGTTTTGATCCCAGGTAGACAAAGGGACCCCACCCCAAGCCCAGGCCCCTGCCATCCAAATACTGCATGGCCCTGGGGGCCCACCCTCTAGAAAGCACTGTGGAAAGTGGTTGAACCCTCTTTTCTCTACTGCTGATGGTTTCCAGGGCGTTGTGCTTTGCCGGATGTGTCTCACCTACAGGTGACCTCTGTTCCCTGTTATAAAAAACGTGGAGGAGGAGGGTTTGACCTCCCTGTGCTCTGGGAAAGGAGACTTAAAGAAACGTGATACCGTAGAGTGTTTAATGGGTTTTTTAAAAGATTTGTTTACGTTTATGACTGCTTTGCCTACATGGTTATAGTCACAACACAAAAGGCCACAACGTCGAATCCCCCGAAACTGGAGTCCCAGATTGTATTGAATCACCATGAGTGTGCTGATAATTAAAGCTGGGTCCTCTGCAAAAGCCGCCAGTGCTCTTAACCACCCAGTCTTCTCTCCAGACCCCACCCCCGTAAGGGTATTTTTTTAGGTGTTCTGTAGGGACTGGGGACCTGGCTCAGAGGGTAAAATGCTTGCTGTGTAAGCACAAGGCCCTGAGCCCCCTCATACACATATGGGAACCCATGCCTGTCACTGCAGGGCTGGAACGTGGAGACAGGAGGTTCCTAGGGCTCAGTTGTCATGTAGTGCAGCCAAACAGTGAACGTCCCATCCCGGAAGAGACATCGTGGAGAGCAGTGAAGTGTGACGCCCAGTGTTGACTCCTGGTCTCCACAGGTGCACACACGTATAAGTTAAATAACAAACCAACCACTGTGCAGGTTTCCCTACAGCTCCCTCCTCGAACTTAGATTTCGGGAAGGTATCTGCCGTGAGCAGGACCATTGAGGATGGATAGAACAAGGCTGCCACCAAGCAGCTACTCCTAATGCAGTCTGCAGGCCCCTCCCTCCCACCGATGAATCAGATGTGGCTCTGATTAGGTGGGAGGTCACATTCGATGGCAGTGTATGACACACCAGATGTCTGGAGTGCGCCAGAGCGATGCTTTGAGGTGGGGACCGGTGCCCTCCTCGGTGGGGGAGAGAACGGAGCTCTGCACATCTCTGTTTTGTTTACTGTCATCTGCAGAGTGATGGACAGCTCTGTTCCTCCTGGGAGAGGGAAGGCTTCCTTGTTGCTGCTGCTCAAGGTCAGAGCTATGGTGGCAATCCCACAACAGGGGGATGGTCCTCTAGGGCAAAAACATCTATTTCTATAGCTGCCTTGGGATGCAGGTTTGGACCAGCTCTGTGGTGTGTGAACCAGTCTTCACCTGACAGCTACTGACTGAGACGATATCTCCATGCAGTGCCCACTGTGTTCTTTGTTCCTTGTAGAATGACCATCGGTCTCCTTTCATTACTAAAAAATGCTAATAGGATATAGTGTTTAATGGGAGGAAGGGAAACTATCTCAAATTTACATATCCGTTAAGGAACTCATAGGCATAGTACATCAAGAGACATTACCAAATAACAAAACAAGAGAAGACAGACACTCATTAGAATAGACAAGGTTGCACACATGGCTGGTGAGCCCATGAAAATCTGTTCAGGGTCATTCATCGATTAGAGAAGTCAATTACCCCCATTAGTCATTAGAGACGGGCAAATCAAAATCTTAGCCCAAGACATCTCACGTCCTCTAAGATGACAGTCATTAGGAAAGCGGTTCAGTCATGCTGAGGGTGAGGAGACACTTGGGTCTTCCCAGCAGACCATGGGACAGGTGGAGGGAGACACTGAGCATGTCTGGTACTTTCCCAAGTACAGTTACCAACCATGCAGATCAATGGCTCAAGTCCTATAACTGAGATCTGTGTCCTCAGGGAACTTGAATATAAATGTCCACGAAAGGGTTAACCGTGACAGCCAAAAACGTAGGCATAATTCAATGTCAATCAGCTGCTGAGAGATAATAAAATATCCAGACATTGGGTGTGGTTTGGTGGCAAAAGCCTCAGGGAACATTGTAGACAAGGCAGGAAGAGCATAAGGGAAAAAGGGATGGAGAACCTTGGACTTCTGCCTCCGAACATGGCTTGACACCACAGTTACATACATGAGCTCACACCTGCTGTGGTAACCCGCACCAGAGCTCCACACACGAGAGTTGAAAACTCCAGCAGGGATCAGGGAGAATCTCTACACACCCCATCCCTAACTAAGGAACTGAAGGCAGTTGGTGGTTGTTAAGGGTGGGCTGGCCATTGTAGGTCACCCATCCCGTGCCCCAGTGCATGGCCCCCCAGCCACACACATATGGGCAGCATTAATTGGACTTAGTGAGCTATGAAAAAGAGAGACACGAAGTTGGTCGGCAGGTATGCAGAACTGGAAGGAGGGGGTAGGGATTGGATATATACATGTATAAATTTTTCAAAAATAAAAAGTATTACCTAAGATAACTGATAAATGAGATCTACTAAAAATAAAGTTTAATACCAAAGAGAACTTAATGCAGTTGTGAAGTCTATGCTTTGGTTAGCGATAGACACAGGTACATGTTTGGTTGTGATGACCCCAAGAAATTCCACTTGCCTGGTCACCTCATAGTTGGGCTGACACTGAGATGCTGCACGTGATCCGTAGTAGGACTGAGGAACTGTAGTAGTAGTTGACTATAACCTCTATCCCTGTGGGGGCTACTGGCAGTGCCTAGCAGGTCGCTCAGGATGTTTGGGACCACTCCTGTGGGCTCTCCAATCCCTTTCACTGACCTCCCAGGGGTGCATAAGCTGTCAGACTTCACGTTACTGAGACCATAGCTGGCTGCCTTTCGGTGTGACCAGGGGCTCTTTGGTGGAAGATAATGGTCTTTCATCCAGATTCGAGTCCCCAGCATCTCAGATCTCAGCATCTCAGATCTGCCTGAGGATCCTTATCGACTCCTGTTGACTTGAAAGCTTTTCAAAACTCCGGCTGTCTGGGTCTCCAGGGGTGTGAAACAGGACCATCAGATCCCCAGCAGGGCTGTTGTGAGGATTAATGTTTTAACAGAAGCGATCTTCTCCCCTCTAAGAAGGCATTAATGAAGTGAAAGGTTTTATTCTGCACGGCTGCTTGTTTTTAGTGGTAATTTATGCCTCCGTGTAGTGTCTGAGGCAGAAGTGCTCAGGTTTTCATGACACCCAGGGATACACAAAATCAGCCCCACCCCTCAGAGTTGCTCTGTGGTTTCTCTGGTCAAGGGCTGGTCTCTCTCGAGACAGGTAAGGTGAATCGGTGGGAAATCCATTGTCACGTAAGACTAAGAACGTGAGTTCCGGTTTCCAGAAGCAACATTAAACTCGGATTTGGTGGTCGGTGTGTGTTATCCCAGGGCAGAGGATGTAGAGGCAGGAGGATACCAGTAAGAGAACCTGTCTCAAAAGATACAGTGTCGAGAAGCAACGGAGGACGAAACTGATGTGTTTTAAGAACATATGTATTTAATTTTCAAGGAATGTATGTAATGTATTTTGATCTTATGCACCCATCTGTTCCTGTTAACTCTTCCCAGGTCCACACCAGCATCCCCAACCCTACCTCTAACTTCATATCCTCTTTAAAAATGTTTAATAACCCATCAACTCCGACTAAAATTTTTAACCAATTCCCACTGTGCTGCCCAACTGTTTCTGGATGTGGAGCCATCCACTGAGGTGTGGTTGGTCTACGAGGGATCACAACCTTAAAGAAACCTTCCTCTCCTTTCCATAGAAGCAGGCAACTGCCCATAGCTCTTCAATTAGGAGTAGGAGTCCCACGCCACGCTGGAATGTCACCTGCCCTGATCTTGTGCGGCCACCACAGCTGCTCTTTGTGAGGGTGACAGCTCATCATGTCCAGAAGACATTGGCTCTGGTCCTCCCCGATATCTGATTCTTAAAACCTTTCTTCCGCCTCTTGCAGGATTATCCCTGACCCTTGGGGAGAGAGGTCACTCAGGACTGAGCTCTGGTCTCCATGTGCACATTCAGCACACACATGCATACACACATGCATGCACATGCACACACACAAGCACACGCACATTCACAGTGTGGTCTCCACATGTACATTCAACATACACACAAGCACACACATGCACATATACAGTCTCTGGTTTTATTGTTCTTTTTTAAGAAAAAAGGTTGATTGATTGTATATGAGTGCACTGTGGCTGTCTTCAGACACACCCATCGGATCCCATTACAGATGGTTGTGAGCCACCATATGGTTACTGGGAATTGAACCCAGGACCTCTGGAAGAGCAGTTAGTGCTCTTAACCTCTGAGCCCTCTCTCCAGCCCTTAATGTTCTTCTTTCTATAGGAAGATTTTACAAGGACTGGGCACATGCAGGGGACAGGACCAGATGCTCTGGGCTGACAGCCCCACCGTGACATTTCTCTCTGCCTCACCTTCTCCCCCTCTTTCTGTTGTGCAGTGAGATGAAGCAGAGGCTGGCCGAGGAGAACAGCAAGTGCAGTATCCTCTCAAAGCACCAGAAGTTCGTGGAGCGCTGCTGCATGCGGTGCTGCTCCCCCTTCACCTTCTTGGTCAACGCCAGGCGCCGCTGTGGGGAATGCAAGTTCAGCGTCTGCAAGAGCTGCTGCTCCTACCAGAAGCATGAGAAGCTATGGGTTTGCTGTGTCTGCCAGCAAGCCAGGTGAGTGGACACATATTTGCAGGGCTGGGCTATTGGCACCACTGTTTCCTCCAATACTGATGGACAGATGTGTCCAGAGCACTAAAGCCAGCAAGGATGTCAGGAAGGGGATGAGAGGAGCCATGGGAGAGCACAGAGGTTGTCGGGATGAAAGATATAGCTTTTCCCATACTCCAGCTTCTCCCATGCTCCAGCTTCTCCCATGCTCCAGCTTCTCCAATGCTCCAGCTTCTCCCATGCTCCGCCCACTCCTTTCATTCTTCTCTAAGTGTCTTGTGTTCATAAACACTGCACTGTATTATGAAAACTTGAGTGAATAGGTGGGCTCTTTATAACTTAGATGCCTAAGGACGTGAAAGGACACACAACTATTTGCCTCCACATGTGTTGGCAGCAAGCAGGCCCTAATCAGCTTCCACATTGACCATGAGGACACTGAGCATGGGCTAGCTCTCAGAAGGGTTTGGAGAAAGCCTCACAGAGGGGATGGATGCTGCAGCCGTGTGGATAGAACGGCATGCCTGCTGTTCATCCTGTGGTGTGCTGGGTGTTTAGGAACTGGTGAGTGTGACAGCCAGTGTCTGCTTAAATATCATCATCTTTGAGGTTCACTGTCATTCCCGGTGGCTCTTAGTGATTGATGGTGACCAAAGCAGGCTGGCTGTACCTAAGCCACACTCAGAAAGCCAGCCTCCCTGCCTTGCCCTCCTTCTCCATCTCTCCCCGCTCTGTCATGCTTACTCTCTTTAGTAAGCTAAGTCCTAGCGTTCTCCCAGGAGCTAGTTTATAGGGATAGCGGCTGAGTGGGTGAGCAGAGTCTCCAAGGAAGCAGGCTCTGCATAGCAAAGACCCAAAAAGCTCCATGATGCCAGCCTCTGTGGAAAAGTGGCTTGCTTCTCATCCAGTGTCCAGGCCTGGGTGCCCCAGGTCCTACACACTGCACAGCTGAGACTGTCCCATTTCCACACGGAGGCTTGGTGGACAGGGAGAGGCCTGGGACAAAGGGAGGACCCATAGTAACTGACTGTTGTGAGCATGGCCAGCTATGCCAGAAACATAGGCACAATGTCAGGATGTATTAAAGAACAAATTCAGAGGGCATGGAAGTTTCAACCACAGTGATTTACCAAATATCCCTGCTTTGCCTAATGCCTCCAGCTGAGGGAAACACGGGTGCTTATTCCCAACTTAATTACCCACATCAGCTCTCAGATCATACATTACACACATCAGACTGCAAATCTATCAACTGTCTATGCCTGTCTATCTGTCTATCTGTCCATCTATCCATCTATCATCCATCTATCGATCATGTATATATGTAGCTTACAGAATGGCCGCAAAGGGTTAAAGAGTCAAGAAGCTTCAAAAGGACCGGGGGAACTACTAGGAGTATAAGAGAGTCTGGGGGGAGATGAGAGGGGCAAGTGTATGACAGTCCCTGAGATGAATGAACAGACAGATGGACAATAGGTCCAGACAGGTGAGCAAGAGGACAGGCAGATGGCAGCTGGGGTAGGCTGCAGCCACAGAGGAACAGATGGGTTGAAGCCTGGGACTGTGAAGAGTTCTCCATCTGTGGTCCTTGATGCACAGGCTAAGTGATCAGAAGACAGGCAGCAGGGGTGTCACCGTCTTATTGGTGCCCACCCCTGCAGGGTCCAGGTGAGGGAGTTCGACTCTTTCCTTAGATGCATCCACTGAGTTCTTGGGCCTGGTTGTCCTGATATGACTGTATCATCTCCATGTGCACCTGTGATACACTTCCAAGTCCCTCAGCAGTCAGTGGTGCAGATGGTGTCACCCAGCAGATGGTGCTGGGCACCTGCCTATCCCGGAGTATGACCACCTTCTGCTTCAAACACCGTAGAAGCTGCTTGGAAAATGGAGTCTCTCAGAGCACAGCACAAGCTGGAAACCCACTGTTCTGCATGATACAGAGTAACTTAGGGCAGGGAACAGCCTGGTCTCAACAGTTAGGTTTGGGATGTGTGGTGGTTTGAATATGCTTGACCCATGAAAAGTGGGAGTATTAGGAGGTGTGGCCTTGTTGGAAGAAGTGTGTCACTGTGTAGGTGGACTGTGAGGTCTCTATGCTCAAGCTCCACCCAGTGTGGAAGGAGAGTCTCCTCCTGGCTGCCTTCAGATCAAGATGTAGAACTCTTGACTCCTCCAGCAACATGTCTACATGCATACTGCTATGTTTCCCACCATGATGATAATGGACTGAACCTCTGAAACTGTAAGCCAGCCCCAACTAAATGTTTGCTTTTATTAGAGTTCCCTCAGTCATAGTGTCTCTTCACAGCCATAAAAACCATAAGACAGGATGATAGGTGGGACTGGCCCAGTCTTCTGCTTCTTAGTGGGCACAAGGTTGGACACTGAGAAAGTGCTCATTAGGGTGAAAAGTTGTCACAGCAGTTAGGGGTGATGGCTGCTCTTCTCAAGGACCTGGCTTCAGTTCCCAGTGGAAGGTGCTCAGCATGGTAAATAGCACTCTGCACACACTGGGATGGTGCTCCACCCTGAGGTTGGTGCTCTGCACTGGGGATGGTGCTCCACCCTGGGGTTGGTGCTCTGCACTGGGGATGGTGTTCTGTACTAGGAATGATGCTCCACTCTGAGGTTGGTGCTCTGCACTGGGGATGGTGTTCTGTACTGGGGATTGTGCTCCATCCTGAGGTTGGTGCTCTGTACTGGGGATGGTGCTCCACCCTGAGGTTTGTACTCTGCACTGGGGATGGTGTTCTGCACTGGGGATGGTGCTCCACCCTGGGGTTGGTGCTCCACCCTGAGGTTGGTGCTCTGCACTGGGGATGGTGCTCCACCCTGGGGTTGGTGCTCTGCACTGGGGATGGTGCTCTGCACTGGGGATGGTGCTCCACCCTGAGGTTGATGCTCTGCACTGGGGATGGTGCTCCGCACTGGGGATGGTGCTCCACCCTGAGGTTGGTGCTCTGCACTGGGGATGGTGCTCCACCCTGATGTTGGTACTCTGCACTGGAGATGGTGTTCTGTACTGGGGATGGTGTGCTCCACCCTGAGTTTGGTGCTCTGCACTGGGGATGGTGCCTCACACACACTAAATGCGGCACTCTGCTCTGGAGATACATACTAATGGGAAGCCCAGTGTTGTCCTCAGTACTTGGTGACTCCTGGGATTCTTTTCTATATGTTGAGTCTCTGAGCTTTGCATACATAGGTCTGGATGAGAGGCCTGAGTTAACGGTTCATATGTCATGTGATTCTAGGCGAGTGACTCTATCTTTTAGAGTTTGGAGAAAATAATACTCAGTCAGAATCTGTAACAGAGAAAGGGGGTGGGGGCTATAAACTACTGCAGGGCCTTAGCTGCAGTTACTTGGCACTGTTGATTCTGTTGCTTTTGTTCTGAGGTCTTTAAGTAGATTTTTTTTCCTAATAAAATAGTAAGCCGGTGTGGCTGCCTCTGAGCAGGAAGTAGTTTCCTCCATTTGCCGTCTTCACTTACCTCTGTAAAAATTATATAAATATATATAATATATAATATATATATAATTTCCCAGCCCTGGGGCAGTTAAAGAAACCACCGAGTCAGGGGGCACAGATGGAGACATTTGGTCAGTCGGGTCTCAGATGGGGAGACCTGGGCCCCAGGGACTGGGATGTTAACACCCGAGTCATCACTGAATAACTTCAATTGTGTGCATTAATAACTTCAATCGTGTGCATTGTTTTACATTTCACATCCCCAGGGAGCTGCGCAGTGTGTGCAGGAGACAATAGCTTTGCTGCAAAGAGCTGGGCAGTCATCTGTACCACACTGTGCATCACGTCTTTCTGCTCCCGTAAAATAAGCAGAATCATCCGGCTAAGTTAGTGCCATGTAATGAACTCAGCATGGTAGTGTGCACGCCTGCAATCCCAGCACTTAGGAGCTGGAGACACAGAAGGTGAGGAGAAGAAGTTCAGAAGTTCAAGACCAGGGGCTGGGAGCTGGCCCAGCTGTTAAAGTGCTCACCGTGCAAGTCTCAAGGCATAGCACTGATCTATGCATGGTGGGGCACATCTACAGTGTAGGTATAACCTCAGCGCTGTGGGATGGCAGAAACAAGAGAACCCCTGGGGTTTGCTGGCTAACTAGTCTAGCCAAGTCATAGAACTCCAGGGTTGCTTGGAGACCCTGACTCAGAAAGTCAATCAATCAATCAATCAATCAATCAAGTGAAGAGTGATGAGGAAGACACACATTATCAGCCTCTAGACTCCACATGCATGCATACATATGTGCATGGGTGCACATGCATACACACTCACTCACACAGTCATCCTTAACCACATAGTAAAGTGCAGACCAGACTGGACTGGATTCTATCAGACCCTCTATTATAGCCCCTCACTCACCCAGATGATGAAGTAAACCGTCACAATCCTGTGGGAGCCTGAGTGCTCCCTGTCCCCCAGGGAGCAGCCATTTCAAAATGGTGTTTATATTCATTTATCCCTTTATGCTGTTAGTATAACTGCAGTCATGTTGTGATTTATAAAATCCTTCAGCAAAACACCCAGTTTTTAACCTCTTTGGAAAACTCATATCATGTTCCATCTGTGTCTGTCTGTCTGTCTTTCTATCATCCATCCATCCATCCATCCATCCATCCATCCATCCATCCATCTATCTATATATGTTTTGATCACTTCTCTGTCTCTTACTGTCATTGTCCTGGCTGAATCTGTTCCAGTCTTTCATGTTTATTCCATGTTGACACTTGTGGTTCCTTCACACAGTGTACAGCCCTCACCAGTGTTCCACACGCTCATCACGTGTCCCATCCTCCTTTGCAGGCAGATTGGCACCGTACGGTCAGTTTGGGCAGCAGACTCTGAGCACGCAGGTTATGCTAAAGTTGATGCCTGTTCTCTGGTGCTGATGTGAGGGGTTTTGTTGTACATCTGGAAGGCTGCAGAGTCAGCGTTAGCTGGAATTTCTAAGTGATTGCTGTAGAAAGGACCCTCCTCGCAGCTGACATTAAATATGTAAGAGGGGAAATATCTCTTGTGGTTTTTAGGCAAACAGGTGTTGGAAGCTAGCAGAGAAGAGCTATCTGACTCACTGATGTGGCCCTTGCCTTTCTTTATTGTTTGCTATAATATATATTACACAGCTAACCCTGGCTTCCCTGTTGTAGAGCACACAGAGCCTACCATGCTGAACATGGGCCAAGTGTGTACCAGCAGGAGAACGTTTTCCATCCTCACACTCCGTGGAAGGGTCACTGTGTCACATCCTTGCTGATAATTGATATTAAAGTGTTTTTGCTGACGTATGTGTGTGCTGTGTGTACATACACGTGTGTGCATGTGTTTAGATGCATGTGGGGCACACATGTAGGGGTGTGTATACAGAAGCCACTTGACACCAGGTGTCTTTCTCTACCACTCTCCTCCACCCTATGCACCTAGGCAGTATCTCCGTGTGGACTCCGCTCGGTGACTCAGCTAGTCTGGATAGCCAGCTCGCTCTGGGGATCCCTTCCTCACCTCTCAGGTGCTGACCATCACACAGACACACACACACATGCACATCTGCACACACACACACACACACACACACACAGAGTTTTTATGTAGGCTCCAATTATCAAACTCTGGTCCTCACATTTGCACAGTAAGCACTTTATCTGTGAACCACCTCCCTAGCTATAAAATACACACACACAACACACACACACACACACACACGCTCGCACACAGTCGCACGCACACGCACACACACGTATGCATGCACACATGCGCACACACTCTCATGCACACATGCACATGTGCTTACACACTCTCATGCATACATGCACACAACACATTACATATATCGTATATTATCTATATCATATGTAGCATGTTGATATTAATGTAATGGATGCTATAATATAGTTATATTATAACATATAACATATGTTATGTGTTGCTCGGCTGTCCTGGAATTCACCCTGTAGACCACAATGGCCTCAAACTCAGACCTATGCCAGCCTCTGTCTCCCAAGTGTTGGATTAAAGACGTGAACCACTACCACTTGGCTTAAAATATATTTTTAATTTTTCCAAATCTGATAGATATAAGATTCTTAGTTGCATTTAACTTACAAAGCATAAGTTAAAATTTTATTTGCATTTGTTTTATATATGATATATCGCTAACATTTCTCAGGTATGTATATTTTTTCTTTGATCAGTTATATATTTGTAAACTTCATTTTTTTAAATGGCAAGTAGTGTTCTCTCTACATGACTGATAGCAAGCCCAGCTATGGCCTGTTCTTTTCCTATTTCATATACAGTAATGACTGTGGGCTTCTAAGTTATGGCTCCCTCTGTATTACCTTGTTCAACTCCCTGGCAATGCGTGCTCTGAGAAAGGGACCAGAAGGCTTTCACAGTACCTCTTTCTCCTTGGTCTAGCCCAGGTGTCCGTAGTTGTCCTGTGGTGAAGGCTAGACCAACTCCCATACAAACTTGGATGCAGAGACTGATAATCACAGCCACCGTGATCTCTGTTCATCTCCTGAGCCTCTCTGGACAATGGCGGCTTCATGGCAGTCCAGTGTCCCCAGAGCAGAGAGAGTGGGAGGCATCCTAATGGTGTCTAGGGAGGAGGAGGGGATCTCTTCATTGAACCTGGGGTTCATTCTTCAGCTAGGCTGGCCAGTGAGAAAGCTTCAGGGATCCTCCTGTCTGCGTCCCATGCTAGGATTGGAGATGTGAGCATCACGCCTGGCTCCTCATGGGTGAGCCCCTCATGCTCACACCACAGGCTGGCTGAGCCATCCCCAAGCCCCTGCACTTTATACCTCTAAAAACTGTTGACCGAAATGATAAGAACAATATTAAAATATTTTTAAGATATCATACAATGCAGTAATTACATTGACTACATTTTACTTAAAAACAAATATAAAGTCTACAGTATGTATGAAGTTTGGGAGACCAATACAGAAAGAATACCTGGGCATCAGAATCTTTAACTCATGATCAAATCACATCAACTTGATTTTAATAAGATTCCTGTGTTTTGTTTTGTTTTTTTAATGTCGTAATGTCCTGTCATCAAAATGCATCCTGAAAACGGTGTACAGCTTGCTTGCCAGACACCAGGAGGAGAATAAGTTGTTGTTATAATTGCCTGTTCACTTACAGATGTGACTTTGTGTGAAAGGTGCTGTTGGTTGAGCTCTCTGCACCTTGTAGGACTGCATGCCCTGCTCATTTGATCCTGGGATAATTAGCTCTTGGGACAGCTTTATCCATCACTATACATACAGCGAACAGAGAAGGTTCCTGTGCTGAAGAGTCCCATCCCCCAGGGCTACAAGTAGAGCAGAAAAGCTTTAGTGTCAAGGATCCTGGTAAACTTTAGTATTGGAGGTGAAGAGGCTTAAGGAGAAGTCGGTGTGATGTTCCATTCGTGCACCACTTGGACCATCTCCCTATCCAAGTTTCCCAGGACGTGTAATCTTGATGAAATGTCAAACTGGCTGAGGGATACTGTACAGAATAAAATGTGTCAAATCCTCAGAATGCTGATTTGGAAAAAGACAGAGAGAAGCTGAGAAATGACTCCGTGTGTAAATGTTCTCCATGCAAGCTTGGAGATCTGTGTTCGGATCCCCAGATCCACATTTTAAAAAGATCCAGGCATAATGGTGTGGGTCTGCAACCGGAGAACTTAGAGGAAGTGGAAGCATGGATCCCTGGGGCTTGCTGGGCAGCTAGTTTTGCAGGTGAACTCCAGGCTCAGAAGAAGACCAGCGCCCTGGATGGTGGTCAACATGGTTATATTCACTTTTTACCACATTTGCTCAAGTTTTTCAATTGTTATGCCCATACCTCTGCAACATCCATAGTTCTGTAGCACCTTGTGAGCCTTTCACAATACTGCGTCACATTTACTAACCCATTTCCATCATTCCAAACATGTTTCTTTTCTCGCTTTGTTTGTATGCATCTGCAGACACTGCTCCCTGCACCTGCAGATGCTGCAATGTGCACCTGCAGTCACTGACCTGTGCACCTGCAGACAATGCTCCCTGCACCTGCAGACACTGACCTGTGCACCTGCAGACACTGACCTGTGCATCTGCAGACACTGACCCATGCATCTGCAACACTGACCTGTGCACTTGCAGACACTGACCCATGCACCTGCAGACACTGACCTGTGCACCTGCAGACACTGACCTGTGCACTTGCAGATGCTGCTCCACACATCTTTTCTTGCAGATGCCCTTTGGTCTCTGGCTTCTCTGAAGGACTCTAGGATTAAAACATCAATCCCAGCCTGTACATACTTTTGCCTTTTAGGTAATGTTACATTTTCATGCAGAATCACATGTACTTATTTTGCCCCCAGTGATGAACATCACCTTCCACACCAGCTGACCAATGTCCTGCCCTCTTGTGTGAAAACTTCTCACTACATAGAAGAAAATGTGAAAGCCATGAAGACAGGCTTCATCGCTAAAGAGGACATGAGCTGGAGCCCTGGACCCCATGTTAAAAGCAGAAAGTCAGACAGAGTGGTGTACAGTCATAATTCCAGTACTGGGGAGGCAGAGACGGGAGGACACCTGGGACTCACAGAGCAGTCAACCTAGCCTCCTTTGCAAACTTAGAGCAGAGGAACCCTGCCACAAAATACAAAATGCACAGCAATTGAGGAAGTCAACCTCTGCCCCACTCCCAACACACACAAGGAATGCTGTGTTTTAGGAGAGCTAAGCATTTTGAGGGTTTTAGATGTTTTCCTCTGGTTTCCTCAAAAGCTCCTATTTGAGATGACTGAACATAATGTTTCTGAGGCTGAGACTACTGTTATTATCGAGGACACATTGTATACAGTGTTCACCCAGCAAAGATTGTTTGGCCTTGAAAGCCAGTTAGCAACTCTGTACAAAATACTGTGTTCCTAAACGCACTGGCTGAGGGTGCAGCTTTAAAGTGATAAGCAGGAAAGGAAAACTCTCCCAGCCTTGGCCCCCTTGGGTGATGATTCACTGAGGCGGTAGACAAGAGGAAAGCAGCCTCTGAGCTGGTGATGTATTTCTGAATCCACCGCCGCTCCAACTTCATTAATGTGTTAGCCTGTGGTTTGTAAAGGATCCGTGGAGAGCACGTCAGGCTTGCATTAACAGCAGCAGGGCAGGGTGTTTATTTACACCAAGTGCTGTCTGGGTGGCTGCAAATGCGTTGTGCCTTGTGAATGCTGGTGTTTAAAATGCTACCATTGTCTGCCAGACCCAAGATTAGCCCTGTCCTCTGGTTGTGTAAACACAAATCACAACATAGCACACCTCCACAGCAGCCTCTCCGTCCAGTCTGTCATATAGTGTTGTCTTTCTAAAACGGAATAGGCAGGAGGCGAGTGCCCACGAGAGCTGATGATTGTAGTCTGAGGAATAACATGCTTCTTTCTAGGAACAAAAGCCACTGCATGTTTTGTGGCTACGCATGTGTATCTCTCCGTGACCAATCGTGCTAAATACATCTTTATATCTCTCCACAATACATGTAAAGTAGACCTTGCCTCTTTAGCTTTCTCCCACTGTGTGGTTTCAGCGGTGTTGAGAGTGTGTTCACAGCACAAGTCAGAGGTCACCCACCATCTACAGAAACACATCAGCACACCAGGCTGCCCTCTGCCCAGGTTAAACGACTACTGCATCCTTCCCCAGCCACAGGGAGGCCCCCCTTCTGCTTGTTCTCATACTTTCTTCTCTCTCTCTCTCTCTCTCTCTCTCTCTCTCTCTCTCTCTCTCTCTCAATTCTAATTACTTTTAAGTACCTTACAGACATGAAATCGTGCTTTTCCTTGAATTCCATTTATGCTTGAACTAAGTTACAGTTTTGTAAGAAGCCCGTCGTTCAAATAGATCACAGAAAAACATACCAACTCACTCCAGTATGAACACTATATTTATATAAGAGGCAACCCTTGGATGATTTTAGTGCACAAAATGAGCTTAGTCTTGTGTGGAAGTGGGGAGAAAAGGAGGGACACAGACGGACAGACAGACAGACAGACAGACAAGGCCTTAGAGATATGAGCTAACTATACAGAAAGGAGACTCTGTATATACCTCAAATTGCCTCTGTCATTGGTAATGCTAGCTAATGTGACATAGCAAAGAATTCCCCAGAATGGACTGGTTGAAACAATCGACAAGTGTTCCTGTCTCCCAGGAGCCCTCAGCTGCGAGAGTCCTAGTTGGCTCACAGGATTGGGAGAGAGATGAATGCTGGTGCCCAGCCGGCTTCTTCTCTTTATTCAGACATGACCCCAATCCGTGGGATGGAGCCACCCACACATCCACAGGATGGAGCAAGCCACCCTCATGTCTTTCCATTTTACTTAGCCCAGTCTAAAACTCCCACTCAGATATGCCCAGAGGTTTGTCTCCAGGGCGATCACAGCATGGGGCCAGACACAGGAGGACATGGCAGCTCATTAGCTAACTGGGGCAGCAGCCAGTGCCAGGAGGTGGCCGGCTGTGCTAGTCCTGTCCACCTTCTGTTACCTGTCCCCATTGTGAGCTTCTCCATAGAGGACGAAGCAGGCCACGTGGCGACTGGGCATGAGTGTTGCTTCAGCAGTTTCACTGCTGCCTGCCCCAGACACTGCAGAACTTTAGACGATCTTCACAGGCAGGCACATGCCTTTCTTCTTCACCCCCACACCTCCTACATCGACGCCTGCAGATCAGGCACCCCCACCGCAGCTGGCAGGTTATCCTGTCCCCTGGAGAGCAGAGCCTGGCTTTATGACACCCAGGCTGCTCTGAAGGAGACATGGCGGTCTGGTGGTCCCCAGGAAGGTGAGCCATACTTAGAGGCCTGGAAACGGATCCATGCTCTGGATCCATGCTTTGTGATTTATCTCATTTTCTCGTCGTACCTTGGATCTCCAACCCAGGAGTGGGAGGCAAGCAGTATAAACTCTTAGGAAGGGAAGGGACAAGATTCCAGAATCTCACAGCGACTCCTCAGCCCAAGAAGAAGAGTAGAATGGACTGGTTCTTCCGTTGGTGTTTCTCAGCAGACAGGAGTGGAGTTGAAATGTCCTATAGTGCATTTGACCTTTTAGAACAGTGGTTCTCAACCTGCAGGTTATGAAGGACAAATAATTTTATGGTTGGGGGTCACCACAACATGGGGAACGGTATGAAAGGTCACAGCATTGGGAAGTTTGAAAACCGCTAGGACAGGAGATGACATTACCCCCATTCAAGCCTAGGACACTTGACGGTAAAAAAAATTCCTTTAACTACACTGGCATCAACAGAGTTGAGGCAGGACTCTGAAGCACAGAATGTTAATGTCTCCCCGGGAGCTGCAGTGCCTCTGGCCTGGATGTTCCCTCCCTGGAACATCAATTGTATTTAATATGGAGAACAGGTTGTTCCAACTCTGGGTCTCGGATATTCATTTCCTGTTTGGGTGGCGTGGACGTGTGGATCTCTGTCCGCTGTTCCGTTCCCCAGGTCTGTTTGCTGAGCTTTGTGACAGCGTCATATCGATATTAGACTTATTAATGTCAAGGGACGAAGCCTCGGCCCCAGCTTTTGTTCGTCCCTTTCAAAATTGCCTTGACAGTCCCAAGTCTCTGCGTTTCTAATTTCCAGGTACATTTGAGTTTATTGTTTGGTACAAAAACAACCTGCTGGGGAGTGAATCTGCAGATCACTGTGGGGAGGGCAGACATCTCAGAAACATCAGATGAGGAGGGGACCAGAACTGTGAACAGTGGCTCCTGGTGCACAGAGGGTACGACAGAGACAGGCTGTTCAGTGTGGGGCTCACTTACATGAGATGCCTTTTTTTTTTTTTTAAGCGAGAAGAGGGCTGGGAATGGGGGCGGGGAGGGGTGTCAGTGGATCCCCGAGCACTTGTTGCACAAGCGTGAGGATTTGAGTTCGAATCCATGTAACTGCCGGCGTGGCTGTGCCTGCCTGTAAGCAGCCCCAGTGGTACGTGATGCAGAAACAGAAGGGTTGTTGTACTTGCTGACTGCCAGCCCCGCTCCAGATTCAGAGAGAGAACCTGCCTCAGGGGACAAAGGCGGAAGGTGATGGAGCAGGACCCCTGTAGCCATGCGCATGCACAGGATACGCCCTACACATACATGCACTCATACACCTTATACACATATGTCAGACTCACACACACACACACACACACACACACACACACACACACACACACACACACAAGACATTTTAACGAGAGAAAACACCTATATAAATGGAAAGAGACGTATGGACTTGTCCGGCTGGGACAATGGAGAGGGCTTGGTTAAAGGGTATGAACTGCCTCTGGTTACAAGATAAATTATGAAGTCTGAAATGCACTTTGGTGAGATTATCAATAACATGGTATTTTATGCTTGGTTTTTTTAAAAGAGAGTTTATAATAAGCATTATCACCAAAAATTAAAAAAAATAAAATAAAGGCAACTGCGAGATACAGGATGTGTTGATTCCTAATGCATATAAGGGTCAGGTCATCATGGTATACATTTTAAATATATACAGTTTTATGTGCCAGTTATTGAA
The DNA here is from genome assembly GCF_011064425.1 of Rattus rattus. Lineage (NCBI taxonomy): Eukaryota > Metazoa > Chordata > Mammalia > Rodentia > Muridae > Rattus > Rattus rattus. Next base: position 111,619,782 of record NC_046161.1, read on the forward strand.
TAAAGCTGAAAAGGCTGAAAGGAGGAGGCCATATATATAACACCCACATTCCTCTCAAAGGGCTCATAGAGACTGGACGTAAAACAGGACATAGGGGCTGGGGTAGAAACCATGCACTGCTCTTACAGAGGACTGGGTTCAGTTTCTAGCACCAAAGGCAGCTCTGTGACACCCTCTTCTGGCCTCTGTAGGAACTGCACACACACACACACACACACACACAACACACACAGGACGGGGTGGGGGAGGGAGGGAGAGAAGAAGAGGGAGAGTGAGAGGAAGAGAGAGGGAAAGAGAGAGAGAGGGAGAGGATACACAGACATATGCATAAGTAAAAATAAAATAATCATAAAAGAAAAAAGAATCTGGGACCAGACAGATGGCTCTGTAGTTATGAGAGCACGTACTGCTCTCCCACTAAACCCAAGTTTGAGTCCCCCAAGCCACTGCCTATGACTCCAGAGTCGGGGGGGGATCTGACCCCCTCTTCTGACCTCTGAGGGCTTCTGCACACACGTGTTGCACTTGGGCAAATATACATTAAATAAAAATTAACTTTTAAAAAGAGCGTGAGAGTGAGGTTTGCCTCCCCAGCATGAGAAGGGACTAGCCAAGGTCTCATGCATGCCTCATGTTGGGAGGGCAGCCTTTAAACACATAAATCCTCAGGGCTTCTGCAAAACAAAGGAGGCGACGGACAGGGAGAGCTGAGGGAGTAGCTCTCACTTAGGTCCTTGAGTGACCTAATTTGGAGGAGGCAGGGCCCAGCCTGAGGGCTGTGGAGTTCAGCAGGGGCAGATACAGAAGATGATGCTAAGTCCTTTCTGGACCACGAAAGCTCTCAGAATCAACACTGAACAGCCAAGAATTCTTTTCAGTTTCCCCTCTGGGAAGAAGAGCGAGAGCCCTGGATGTGGGCTGCGTCCCTGACACCATGAAAGCTATCCTGCCATAGAGATGCCCAGCAGGCCTGCCTCGGGTGTGAATTGCTCTCAGAATGGTCCTAAAAGCAACACAGATTCCTTCCTGTGTGTAATTCAGAGACTGCACTAGCATGGGCCACTTAGGAACCTGTGGATAAGGAAAGCGCAGGAGAGCGATGCTTGGTGGGTACAAAAGGCCTAAAGGGGCATTGCTTGACTATAGGATAGGTGAGGGCATCCTGTGACACTAACCTTGGTGAGACATGAACAAATGTCTATCCTCCTCAGAGAGAGAACTAAACTAACAGACCAAAGTGTAAATACCACTGGAAATCCAGTTTGGTGAACTCATGTGTTTTACTGGGGCTACTTACAGAAATGACTCTGTGACAGCTGCCTCACCAAATCCTGCCCCAGCCCAGTGACAGCTCACAAAGCTGGGAGCCTGGAGCACACAGCACAGCCTGAAGGCATCTCAGCAGGTTGAAAACAGTCCTTTGCCGGTGGCTCAGTTGATCTGGGCCTCTTCCAGGTATCTCTCTCTCTCTGTTTCTCCCAGTGACTGGGTAACTCTCAGCCTCTTTACAAAGGAGGGGGCCTAGTGAATCTGGTCAGTTTCAGTGACTTCCTGAGGCTATTTTGAGTTGTTTTCTTCCTGCCTGAATGTTCCAGTTTCCTACAGAGGGAGTATCTCTCCTCCCCTAGAACATCTGGTTGTCCCTCCTCCCTGCAAACCCTGTCTGTATTAAAGTGCTTCCCTCCAAGTCGAGAGGAGCTGTTATACAACAGAGGACAGTAAGGAAATTAGCAACAGAGCACTTAATTTATTCTAAAGAGTTGTTCCAGGGACCACCATATCCCCAGCATCCAGAACCTCAGCTTCACACAAAGGAAACCACACATAGTCAGCTGTATCCCAGGGCCTCATGTCCCCAAGTGCTGGGCACAAGCTGGAGAGGGGGCCTTTTGCTTCAGCCTCCAAGATATGTGTGTGTGTGTGTGTGTGTGTGTGTGTGTGTGTGTGTTATGTTATGTTAAAGGGATACACATGTGAATTCAGTGCCTATGGTTTCCAGAAGGCATTAGAAGGGTCTTGAGAAGGGTCTACACAGGACACCCCAAGACCAAGTTCTCCAGCACAAAGGAGACTTATTTGCCCCAGAGGGACAAAGGACAGGGAATAAGAAACAAAACAGGGGATAGAGGTAACAGAGAAAAGGAGTAAGAGAGAGGAAGGAATATTTGGGGTTGGGGATTTAGCTCAGGGGTAGAGCGCTTGCCTAGCAAGGGCAAGGCCCTGGGTTCGGTCCCCAGCTCCGAAAAAAAAGAAAAGAAAAAAAAAAAGAATATTTGCTCTAAAGGGACAAAGGACTGCCTCTGGGTAGAGAGGAGACAGACCTGTAGCCTGTAGCCTAATGGCAGTTTATAAAGAAAAGGGACACACACACACACACACACACACACACACACACACACACACACCCCAACTAGTATGAGTCGGTTTGTTTTAACTGGGCAGGTTAATTAGGTGGGACTTCTGACCCCTGGACTTAAGTATTTTGATAGTTGGACCTTGGGGGTCAGCCTCAGGATGGGGAAGTAGCCAAATAAGGGAACGGACCTGGGTGCTAGCTTTAGCAATATAGTCTAACAGTTTAGCAAGGCAGAGGGTGGGGAGGGGGCGAAGCCTGCCAGAGCCCTTGAGTCACAGGCATTTGCAAGCCACTCAGTGTAGGTGATCCTTGGGCTCATCAGTGGCTCAAGAAACTGTCCCAACAGTCTCCACAAACCAGCAAATCAGAGACTTGAGATTTCGGGCCTGTGCTCGTACCATAACGCCCTTGCATCTCGTGCCAAAGGAAGAAGCTCTTTGTCAGGTGTTGCTGCTGGGTAATGGCCTTGGCAACAGCGTGTATGTGGGTGTGTGTGTGTGTGTGTGTGTGTGTGTGTGTGTGTGTGTGTGTGTGTGTGTGTGAAGAATTGCCTGAGTTACTCAAAATAATTGTCTACAGACTCCCATCTTCTTCTTTCAAAGTACAGGCAGGCCCTGAGGTCAGGTCGAGTGTGAATATGTGGGAACCCTGCCAATCTATTTGAACCTGAAAACTTTGAGAGCAGCCACACCCTCATGGTGTGCACTGAGGGACATTGCACAGGCATTTTTTTTCCCCTCATCATTTTCTTTTGGACCTTGGGGGCGTGTCTGAAGCACACATTAGTGAGTTCGCCGTGTGTCTATTATTTCTGAGCACTAAAAAACAAGACACTCAAAAATTTCATCAAGAAAATTCGGCATATTTAAGGGCGGCTTTTTTTCTTCCCTCCCTTTCTTTCTTGCCTCCTTTCCTTCTTTCCTTCTCGACTGTCTTACTATGACCCTGTACAGAGTCCCTGACTCATGGGGCTTCCTTGGGGTGGTGGTCAGAGGGCTCTGGACCAGTCCTCAGGGCTCTGGCTGTGGGTCCCTAGGAGCTAGGAAGAGTCTCAAGTGACTTTGGGCACTTTGCAAACCTTCATCTAAATGACAGATTATTTGTAAAGGTCTCTGAAAGATCTAGGTGGGGGAATGGCCTGCACAGTCCAGAATTGCTCCTCTGTGGTCTGGAGCTGAGGTCTGCTTAGAGGGGTGCCAGACCAGCCCCAGGTGAGCTTCTCCGAGGACACCTGGGGACATAAGGTTCCACCACAACCTTCCCCAGCCTCTGCCTCCGCTCTGTGACGCTAGAAGGCCAGCGAGAATGTGACACTGGACAGAGGCGACTTCCATGTTGAAAAGGTGAACCTTCCTTTGCCTGTTAAAATGACAACTATACTGGAAAATCTGCATGTTCGGAGCTCTGGTTTGGCAGAACTCCTGCGGTTTGGAGAAGCCCCTTGTTTACCGTCCGGATGAAGAAAACACCCCACCAAGCCTGCCTCCCACTTCTTACCCTCCAGATCAGCTCAATTTTAGTATCTGTAGACCGGGGAGGAGGGGAGGGGGGGAAGAAAGCTCATCTGTTACCATGGAGGCTCCCAGCTTCTTTAAGGCCCAGGCCTGGAATTGCTGACTTTGTAAATGAAGCCCTCCCTCCAACACCCTGGAAAAAGCAGAGGAATGGTGACTTTTCTACATTACCTGTAATGTAATGTAATGTAATGTAATGTAACTGAGAGCTAGCTCTGCTGAGTACTGACCCAAGTGAGTGGATACTTTACCCCTTTTACAGATGAGGAAAATGGGGGAGAGGTGGGGCCCCTGTTGCAAGCCTCACCAATCTATAGCAAGGGAGCCCAGATCTCTACCTAGGGGTGCTGGCTCCATTCTCAGGGGTGGTTTGCTTCTGAGAACTTGTTTTCTAAAGAGCTCAGAGAGGGTGGGCAAGCTGGTAAGGTGGCTCAAAAGGGGGCTGGCAAGCCAGTGAGGTGGCTCAGAGAGCCCACCGTGCAAGCCTGGTGACGGAGTTCGATCCTGTTAGAAAGAACAGGGGCTGGTTCAGTCCTGGTCAGTGGTTCAAGTTTTGGTGAGAAAAGCAGAGTTATCTTTCCAAACAGTTAGCTCAGAACTTCTCTTGGGAGATATCTTTGGTTATGTGCAGATGGAGCTGATCTTTCTCTTCAAAGTCCTTAAGTCCTGCTACATAGAGAATACCAAAAGAAAATAAGAAATGACCACCCCCATCATGTGCCCCTACATGCATATCTGTGATCCCACCCCCACCATGTGCTCCTACATGCATGTCTGTGAGCCCCCACCATGCATGTCTGTTATCCTCCCAACCATGTACCCCCCCACATGCATGTCTGTGACCACCACCACTACCACACACCTCCTACATGCATATCCATGACCCTACCACCATCCAACCCCCACATGCAGGTCCGTGACCATGTTCACTCTAGCGGTGACATTTGGAAGCAAATGTGCACAATTTCCATCCTGAAGGAAGCGTCTTGCAACATGGCCACACAGTCCCAAGACCCACAAGGGTCTCTGTGAGATGCGTCTGCAGACGCCTGGACAGTGGACCCTGGCTCTGTGGGCTCCGCCTGGATGCCAGCAAGGCATTTGAATTCCTCCACTGATGTTCAGGTGACGAGGGCAGACAGTGAGTTCAGGAACTTAGAGGAATTCGACCCAAGAGGCTTAGAAACCCTGGTGCTCCATCCGGCCCAGGCAATTGCCCGGAGAGGACAGAACTGATTTATAGCATAAATGACGTGTTCCTCTCCAGGGCCTCTGTTCTTTCTTAAGGAAAGCCATGAGCAGTGGTATTTTCTGAGATTTGCATTTGAGCATAAATACACTGGCTTCCCGTTTTATGGGACGAACTTTATGTTCTTTCCCTTCTTGTCACAGCCTTTGAATTTGCATCCAGATGAGGAGGTGAGGTGGATTTTTCAGAGTTTTTCTTTATGCCCTGCATGTGCAAGAGAGCCCATTTCTAAGGCGACATGTGTGTTCTGGATTCTGTACATTTTGCAAATCTTTTGCCTAACGCAGTACAGTCCACAGGATGGTGATCTTTCCAATCTTTCTGTGGATGTGTGAGTGTGTACTCGGTGCTCTCACAGGGGATCTTAGCTCAATTCTTAGCACCCATGTCAAGCTTCCCACAGCTACCTGTAACTCCCACTGCAGGGGAAGTTGGTGTTTTCTTCTGGACTTTGTAGGCACTGCACCCACACGTGCATAAATAAAAATAAACATTTAATAACTAAAGGTTAAAAATTCAATTTATAAAAGTTTGTAAAATCCAGGCAGACGTTGACTGGTAGCCATTTTAGACACAAAGATGCCAAAGTGCACAGAAGCCAAGTGACATGTGTGGTCCCAGAGATATCAAGGGGTGGGGCTGTGTCCGTCACTTGGTTCCCCATATGTTCATGGTTTTTGGGTCAAACCTGAGCACACTAGAGCTCCTCTTTACCTGGGAGGTGTACTCAGAAAAGACCTTCCAAAGCTCTCGTCCAGATTTACCTACCTCAGCCCCATCCTCCCCCTGCATCCGATCTGATCTGTGATTGATACAAGCCTTATCCAAGCTGACCCCTACAGTGTGACCGAAGAGGCACATTGGACCACATCCCGGACTGTTCTAAACCTATGCATCTTGAGTTTGCAAAGCAAGAGAGGTGGAAAAATAAAGTAAGTATAAAAATCCAATGAATTCTCTCTACAAAGCTCTATCAAACCCAGAGGCTTTAAGTGAGCTTCAGTGGCTCTCGCTCCCCGCCGCTCACGTGTTGGTGGGCTTTTCCTGGCTGGCTTGTTTGAGATTTCACAGCTCTGCAACAACACCTCCTTCCCAAAGCCGGTAATAGAAACTGGCAAGGCTGTGTGCCAGTCCTTCACTCTGGACTACCCTCTGCACAGAGCCCTGTATCTCGTCTCAAAAAAGGATGCCTGGGTTACCGCCTTTCTTTGGGCCTTTCTAGCCAGGAGCACAGAGAGGGAAAGATCTGGGGTCTCTACCACCTACCTCCTGCCGTTTGATTCTTTCTCAAGATAGCAGGTCTCGTCTGGGTCCAAGAGTTTGGCAGAAAGAACATCGCTGGTTCTGGTAACCTTAACAATTAAATTTCACGTTTTAACATTGATCTGTTATTTACTGTGATCCTTTGTCAGAGGCTGCCTGTCTGTTGCTGTAGGTGTCTTTCCATCAAAAGGGGGCATTTTTGTCCCATCTCTTGCATGAGTTTTTGGTTCGTGTTTCGTGTGTCTGTGAATAGGTTGAAAAGCGAGCTATGAAATACCTTTTGAACTACTGTCTCCACTTCAGAGAACACAGGGACGGTGGGGCACTGTGACTTTCCTCTGCTGATGCAGCAAATGGGTGTTGGACATATATTGCTGGCTGACTTCTGCACTTGCCCCACCTCTGATGCTGTACTTGGTGGAGGGAACATCCCTTGTGTGTTCAAGGATGTTAACTTAGTCCAAACTAACCCCCACACATATGTTCTTGAACAGCGACTGCTAAAACACTCATGTTCGGGGCGGGGGGGGGGTTGTGCCTGAGATCAGCCACACTGTTACATCCCTCACCTAGCTAGGACTACAACAGATTCCTTGGGTCCTGAAGCTGAGTGCAGAATCCCCAGGTGCATTTTCATGCATATATATATATATATGTAATTATATTTTGTCCTTTTAAAAAACTTACGTATTTTTTATTTACATGTATAAACGTTTGCCTGAATGTTTGTGTGTGTGTCACGTGTATGTGTGTGTCACATGTATGTGTAGTATCTGCGGACGCCAAAGGAAGATCTTCAGTACCAGATGCCCTGGAGCTGAAGTTAAGGTGGTTCTAAGCCACCTGATGTGGGTGCTGGGAACCAAACCTCTGGTTTCTTGCAAGGTAGCAGGAACTTTTTACAGAGGAGCCATCTCTCCAGCCCCTCAAATATCTCTCCCAATAGAATTAATGGCTTTTACCTCCTTTAGGATATAGGTAAATTAAAGTTATATTGCTATACCAATGTGCAAAGGTTAGCAAAGATGGAAAGGTGAAATGTTGTACAGTAGAGATGCTGACAAGTTGCTAACAGGCCATACATGGGGATAACTAACACACATGAGCCATACATGGGGATAGCACACATGAGCTATAACTAACACACATGAGCCATAAATAATACACAAGAGCCATAAATAATACACATGAGCCATAAATAGCACACATGAGCCATACATGGGGATAACTAACACATGAATGAAATTTCCTATCACCTGTAAATGGTGGGCAGACCTTTCAGACCATGTGTCTGTACCTAGGAATTTATCCTGTAGATACGGTTCACTTACATCCAGCGGGGTCAGTTAAGAAGCCATTTTTGACACATTGGTGTAATTAGCAAATTAGAACAATCTAAATGCCAATAATTAAATAATTGAATAAGGCATGGGATAAATAACTTGTAGAATGCCCATCGAGTGAGGTACTTATGAAACCCTACAAAGGAGCAAGGAGCATGTTTGCCATGGTGTCTAGGGCAGTTTCTTATGAGGCCCGCAGTGCAGAGAGGTCAGTCACTTCCACAGAGCCAGCATCTCGTATGCACATAAAGGAAAGTGACCACATTGCGCAGTTTCTCCCTTACTGTTCCCTTGGAGGGAAGTCACCATGACCAAGTCTTCTTATGAAAGGAGGTGCTTAATTGGAGCCCTGCTTACAGATTCAGTCCACAATCATCATGGCGGGGAGTATGGCTGCAGGCAGGCAGGCAGGCAGGCAGGCAGGCAGGCAGGCGGGTAGGCAGGCAGGCAGGCATGGCACTGGAACAGTAGCTAAGTGAGAGCTTACGTCTTATCAGAAAGGTGGAGAGTAAGACTGTGGGCTTTTGAAACCTCAATACCCACCCCCAGCCACCTCCAACAAGGCTCCACTAGCTGGAAACCAAACATTCAAATATATGAGCCCACGGGGGCCACTTTCATCCAAACTGTAGTCCCAGATGCAAATTGGAGGGATGGTGGCCATGAATGAAGGAAAGACTTAAAGCTCAAATCCTATGATGTGTTATTGATTTCTTGACGGGTTTGGAGAGACGGCTAAATGTACGAATCATGGATCACTCATTATGAAGCA